>NC_081764.1:30189075-30489075 GCF_963082965.1 Carassius carassius | reverse complement strand
AGAAGAGTTTGACAAAGGATTACTAACACAATAAAACAACTCCAGGTATATTTTTAATGAGGATATGACAATGCAAAATGGTTAAAATCTCTTAAAAATCTATGCTGAAGGATAAAGACCATTTATTAATAATTTACTTGGGGAAAAAATGGAAAAAACTAAAATATAAGCACATAAACCGATTAATCGTAAAAATAATAGACAGATTAATCGATTATCAAAATAATCGTTAGTTGCAGCCCTACTGCCGATACTGATTTTTGCCGATTCCGAATTTATTTTTCTAAGAGATATAATTGACAGCATATACAAACGACTTTCCTTCGATGCAAATTTTCACACACAAAAAAAAACAAGATAATAAAATAAGAACAAATAAAAAAAATGCAAACAGAAGCAGATATAAATGCAAAATAATAAAGAGAGCTGTGAAACTAAGTTTTTCAGGTTAAGTTTTTATTCAGGTAAGAAATACTACAGAAATTAAAGTAATCAAATGTAAATTTTTATCAAAGGTAATTTCTGTAATCTTCATTGTAAAAATTAAATACAAATGAATGCTTACCTTTAAAGTTATAAAACGTATTCAATCAAGAGCAGACAGTGATTTTCTTTGTCTTTTGTTCTTTGATTAACATAAGACAGCAGCAGGGATATTAGACAGAGGTTATTCACAGACCCAGTATACTATAAAGGCCCGTTCACCCCGAAAACGATAACTATAAAGATAACGATATTAGCGTCCACACCATCGAACAATATTGTGTGTTTATTCGAAGCACACATGCGTCTGCCGCTTTAAATTCTCGAGCTCATTACAGCAGGATTGATTGAAACTGAATGTTTTTATCATTCATCAGATAAAAAATCGTTCTGAAAGTGATTCCAACGATATCATTTCTCTGTGCCTTTATCGTTATAGTTGTGGTGTGACTCTGCTATTCTTTAATGTTGAGCGATTTTTAGAACTATATCTTAATCGTTATCTTTATAGTTATCGTGCTTGGTGTGAACGGGCCTTTACACAACATACCTTCTCTTTCTCAACTATTTAACGTTCCAGAACTGACTGTATTTAACTGGATACTCACCAAGGCGGCATTTTGACAATACTTTTTATGTATTTGAATGTTTTAGCACAGTTAGCCACTCATTTTGGTATTTGTGGCTCACAAGCTTTTTGAGACTGAGCATGGCTTGTGCGTTTCACTGATATAGATCAGTGGGGGTGTAAGCGCGAAACCCGTGGGAATTAGAAGAGTGAGAAGAGAACAAGAATGCGTGGCTGACGTTATTGCCTGTGCCGCCGATAACAAAACGAATTGGCTCAAAATCGGAAAGAAGACTGATCGGCTAGTCACCGATCCAGGCCAAACATGAAGAAAATCGGCCGATTCTGATCCTTGGCCCATCGATCGGTGCATCTCTAATTTTTATAAAACTTTAAATTAATTAATTATATGTATTTATTTTTTATTTAGATTATGTATTTCTCTCCGTTTTGCGCTTTGATTTACTACAGGTGTTTCTGCAAATCATTGGAGTCATTGCTGTGGCGTCTTCTGTCATCCCTTGGATTCTGATTCCTGTTCTTCCTCTGTTGATCAGCTTCCTGTTTCTACGCCGCTACTTCCTGCAGACATCACGAGATGTCAAGCGTCTTGAATCTACTAGTGAGTGTCTTCAGTTTTCTCCTGTCAAATCTGGGAATATTATTAATGTTTCTTCAGGGCATCTTGGCTGTGTGTCTTGTAAATTTAGTCAGATTGGTCTTGATGGCTGTGTGTATTTTGCGTTCTTCCAGCTCGAAGTCCTGTATTCTCCCATCTGTCATCCTCACTGCTAGGCCTCTGCACCATTCGTGCCTTTAAAGCTGAAGAAAGGTTTCAGCAAACATTTGATGCACATCAAGATCTGCACTCAGGTCGGTAAAGAACTGGACCACTTACAGGACTCAGATTATTAGTGACTTTAATAATGTGTTGTTTAAAATGTAATGTGTACTCCGACAGAGGCCTGGTTCCTGTTCTTGACAACTTCACGCTGGTTTGCAGTGCGTTTGGACGGAATGTGTTCGGTGTTTGTGACCATCACAGCCTTCGGATGTCTTCTTCTTAAAGACAGTGAGATATCCGTAGCATACACAAACCAAAACACAATGCATAAGGGGGTGTTACTATGATGCATTGAATGCTGAGTACTGGGACAACGCAGACTGCACTTGGAGGAGAAATACTATACATGCATTTTATACATTTCAGAAATATCTTTGAAAATTAATCACTATTATGACATATTTGGGTTAAGGATGGTCTGGTAAGCATCTGTTTCCTTTGATAGTGAGAATTTTTCAGATGTGATGTGGATTGTTCCATGTCTCAGCAATTAATAGTCTTTTATCATCAGTTTGCCAAATTTGATTTGAAACAATAATTTACTAATTTTTATTTTTTACTGTCGGTGGGAACATCCTTATAGGCAGTGTTAGGTAAGTTACTTTCAAAAAGTAATTAATTATGATTACTAATAACATCATCAATATTTTATTTAAATTACTTAACTAATAACTCTGTTTGAAAAGTAACTTAGTTACTCAATAAGTAACTTAATTATTTGAATCGCTAATTAGGCTACATCTTAAAATCTCTATAAACCTTAATAGAAATTAAACTTTATTATTTCAATTTGAATCAAACATAAAATAGTCTAGCCTTTTAGCTTTAGAACAACTGTAAAACTAATACTTAATATTTTTCTAAAAAATGTAACCTTCTTTGGTTAACAAATAGAAATAGGCAACTCTGAATAACAAAAAAGCTTAAGAAAAGTTAACCCTCTGGAGTCTAAGGGTATTTTTGGGGCCCTGGAGAAGTTTTGTCATGCCCTGACATTTGTGCTTTTTTCAGTTTCTTATAAATATCTAAATGGGTAAAGTCTAATCTCACTGTAATCAGCACAAACTGGGCTATAATAATATGTGAGCAGCATGTATGTACATGATTGTGTTTTTGAGAAAAAAAAATTTAATGCTTGGTTAGTGAAAAACAAAAAATGTTAAATCACTTGAATAAGGCAAAAAAACACATAAAGAACATTGGTTCCCGGGATTTTTGAGAACTGGAGATTGTAGCCTAGAGTTTTTCTTTCTAAATTATGTGAAAATCATCTTGTTTACTCACTCACAGAAAACAATATATTGATTTAAATTTTCTAAATAACACTTTTCAGTTTGGGGAGAAAGCCCAACTAGTAAAATCCATACAGGTTTATGTAAAAATAACACGTTAACTAATGGAAGTAAGAATAAATTACATAAATTGTTCATCTGAAGTAAATTCCTCATAGCAGGACTTCTTTCAAAAACTGAAAATAGCTTTAGTTTAATACGGATTACATAAACAGAGAATATTCGTTTTCGATTTGAATTCATTCATTTAAAAATAGACACAAGCTTTATATAGACATATTTCTCATGTCTTTGTGTCAAATATTCGCTGAGTTTGACATGTAGAAAGATGCTCATGGAGACCTAGATGGCAGAAGGTGCACCCTGTTTGTTTTATTTTGCAAAAGCACAATGTTTTGTTGTTATTGTCAGTGTACCGTATTTTCCAGACTATAAGTCGCACTTTTTTCATAGTTTGGCTGGTCCTGCGACTTATAGTCAGGTGCGACTTATTTATAAAAATTAATCTGACATGAACCAAGAGAAATGAACCAAGAAAAAACATTACCGTCTACAGCCGCAAGAGGGCGCACTGTGCTGCTCAGTGCACCTGTAGCCCACACTGAGCAGCATAGAGCGCCCTCTCGCGGCTGGAGACGGTAATGTTTTCTCTTGGTTCTTGGTTCTAAATAAATGTGACTTATAGTCCAGTGTGACTTATATATGTTTTTTTCCTCATGACGTATTTTTGGACTGATGCGACTTATACTTAGGTGCGACTTATAGTCCGAAAAATATGGTACACAAATAAAAGTAGGCCCTTTTTAGATTCGATTGATTTTAGTCTTATCTGTATCTGAGTATTTTAGGTTTCTCTATGAATCAGGAATCATGTGAATTTCAAATTCCATTTTGATTTTAGAATTGTTGAAATGATTTACTGTGTAACGCAAGTACTTTAAAAGTAACTGTAATTTAATTACCTATAAATGAGCAGTAATCCCTTACTTTACTTTTTCAGTGGATAAGTAATTTAATTACCATAACGCGTTACAACCAACACTGTTTATAGGAGGTTTAGATCAACTTTTGAGACCAGTTTGTGAAAAGATTGTGTCTGGTTCTCACAGGTATGAAGGCGGGAGATGTGGGATTGGCTTTGTCTTATGCAGTCACCCTAATGGGAATGTTCCAGTGGGGTGTTAGACAGAGTGCTGAGGTGGAGAACATGGTAAAAACTTAATATCTAAATTTACTGAATATTCCACTGCATTTACATTTTTTACATAATTTACATTAAACATTTAGAGTCTGTAAAATTTAAATACAAGATGAGCATTCGATCTACGTAAGAGCATCCACAAATCTTTCTACAGTGTTGTTGGCAGCGCAGCCAGAACGATTTTTGATGCTTTCGGTTGCGGCAGTATGAACGCACAGTTATGCTAACCAAGGCTGCATTTATTTAATAAAAAATACAATAAAACTGTAAAATTGTGGAATAGTATTAGTTTAAAATAACTTTTTCTATTGTAATACTGTATTTTCCGCACTATAAGGCGCACCGGATTATAAGGCGCACCTTCAATGAATGGCCTATTTTTGAAGTGTTTTCATATATAGGGCGTAGAATAGAATATACTGCAGTCAAACGTTTGACTGGGTTTGCGATATGCATCCACTAGATGGAGCTGTGCTAAAGGGAATGTCAACATTTTGACAGAGCGCCTTGATCCATATATAAGGCGCATCGGATTATAAGGCACACTTTCATTTTTTGAGAAAATTTAAGGCTTTTAAGGTTGCCTTATAGTGCAGAAAATATGGTATATTTTAAATTGTAATTTAATTCTTGTGATGCAAAGCTGAATTTCCAGCATCATTACTGCTGTCTTCAGCGTCACATGATCCTTCAGAAATCATTCTAATATGCTGATCTGATGCTCAAGACATTTCTTTTTATCAATGTTGAAAACTGTTGTGCTGCTTTATATTTTTGTAAGGAAAAAAAATTTTTTTTGAAATAGAAATCGCAGTGTAAAGGTCTTCACACTTTTGATCAATTTACTACATCCTTGTTGGAAAATAGGTTAATTTCTAAAAATCTTTTTGGCCCAAGTTTTTTGAACGGTAGTGTACATGCTCATAGATTTATTCAAAGTGTAGATGGGTACCAACAACATATAGCATTTATAAATGTCCACTGAATAATTATTCTGACTTAGAACCTCTGAATTATGAACCTGAATCGAACATACTAACACATGCTTGTTTTACTTAATACTTCAAAGAACTCAAGGTACTGTGCTTATTGGGAGTAATGAATTGTTAGCTTAACAACATACTATAGGAAGCACTATTTGTGTGATGTGTGTGCAAGTTGCTGCCTATATAGAGCATCTCAGCTCTGTCAGCTGTGAAGTTCCTTGAAGGTTGATGCACATGGTAAGGCTTTCTGCCTTCAAAGGCAGCTGTCTGTGTAGAAACAGCGCTAAATTGATTCATTTTAAATCTTTCCGACAAGGTAAACCCTTCACCCCCTCATAAATTGATTTGCCTTCGTGAATAATGTGTCCTTCTAGATGACATCAGTGGAGAGAGTTGTTGAATACACAGAGATAGAAAGTGAAGCACCTTGGGAAACCCAAAAACGCCCCCCTCCCGATTGGCCAAATCGGGGCCTGATAACCTTCGACAAGGTCAACTTCTCCTACAGCTCTGATGGACCTGTCGTCCTCAAGAACATCTCGGCCATGTTCAGACCTAGAGAGAAGGTGAGTCTGGCACCACTGCTCCAGAACGTCACGTGATTCTGTCGGGACGCATGCAGTAATGTTTTCTGCTCCGCATTGATCAGGTTGGGATCGTTGGTCGGACCGGTGCTGGAAAAAGCTCCCTGATTTCAGCGCTGTTCCGTCTGATGGAGCCAGAGGGCAAAATCACTGTGGACGGAGTCGTGACCTCAGAGATCGGCCTACACGACCTCCGCCAGAAGATGTCGATCATCCCGCAGGACCCCGTGCTGTTCACAGGAACCATGAGGAAGAACCTGGACCCCTTCAGCCAGCACTCAGACCATGACTTATGGAACGCTCTGGAAGAGGTGAACACACACACACACACACACTCCTTGTAAAAAAGAGCTGCAGGGTGCTGGATGTATTTTTGTAGGTCAAAACCCACCAACGAGCATTTTACGACTTTTAATTCCATCGTCCCAAAGTCGGTGGGTTTTTTGAATGGGTTTTTGGTTAAATGCCTGAAATACTGTAAAATCTGTGATTAACACGATCTTGAGACATCTTCATGTTTTATTCTACAACATGAAATACATCAGTAAAACTTCACTTCATTAATAATTGTAAGCTTTTACTGGTCTTGAACATTGCTAAGATGTGCCCAAATGGGACTGCAGAGGTCGTCGAGAGGTTAAGCATCACATCGAACAGGTTAACTCACTCACTAGTCGCTTTCTCAGAAGAGTAGTGAAGGTGACATTGATGGTGAAGTTATGCTACCATTGTGCTCTGCTCACAGCCTTCCTTTAGGTTTTTACATATTTTTATAGAACTTGGTCATATGGGTAATTAAGTTAATTTTCTGATGTGAAGTTCCCTCAGTAGATTTATGTGATGATTGTTGATGTAATACATTATTAAGAAATCTCAAAGTCCAGCTCTTGGAGTGAATCTGTGCTTCGTTTGCTCAAAGGTCCAGCTGAAGGCTGCTGTGGAGGAGTTGCCTAATAAACTGGAGACCGAACTGGCCGAGTCTGGATCAAACTTCAGCGTGGGTCAGCGGCAACTGGTCTGTCTAGCTCGGGCCATTCTGAGGAAGAACCGGATTCTCATTATTGATGAGGCCACTGCAAATGTGGACCCTCGGTGAGTGCTTCACCTAGCTACCTTTGACTTGGCTCTGAGGTTGTTAAAGGACCTCTATAAGAGAACAGAAATGTATGTGTTCTACAGGACGGACGAGCTGATCCAGAAAACCATCCGTGACAAGTTTAAGGAGTGCACCGTCCTCACCATCGCACACAGACTCAACACCATCATAGACAGCGACCGCATCCTGGTGAGTGCAGAGATGGAGCTCTTTATCATAACGCATTCAGGTCCATTTAGACCAGGAAGAGATGTGTAAACCTGAGCCAAGGCTATCTAAACACACATTTAATTTACTCAATTTTATAACCATTTTTAAAAAAAAGGTCTTTTCAGGTCTATTTTAACCCAAACATCAGCTGAGGCTTTACTATTTAGATTTCTCTCAAATGCTTTAGTAAAATATATTTAGCCTCTTTCCCATATTTAATGAATATTCACACCTGTTGAGAGTTGTTGTTTTTTCTTTTTTAATTCTTGTAAAATTTAAATTTCAATGTGTTTCTCAATTTTTTGTTTTTATCAGGGTTCCCACCCTTCTTGAAAGTACTTGAATTTCAGACATAAGGATTCAAGGCCTGGAAAGTACTTGAAAACTAACATAGGTCCTTGAAAGTGCTTGAATTAAAAAGTTGATTGTTGAAAAGTTGATTCTGTGCTTGCTTGATCTAATATTTTGTTTTTTTTAAATGTTGTAGATTTAAGTAGAAAATGAGAATAGCTAAAAAATCATATGATTTTCAGTTTTGTTTGTTTTTAAAGCAACGTTTTTTAAATAACGAAAGAATATGTAAATGTATGGTATGCGGGGTAAAAAGCGCCCCCACTGTAGCGACTAAAGGCGCCGTGATTAACAATTAATAGACCGCTGAGTTTTCCATTTTTTGTCATGATATGGTTACATTCAGTTGCTAAATACCATATTATGTTGGGTGTCCTTGGAGATAATCACCATGTTTAGAATGAAACCATCATATTTAAAAACATGATATTAATAATGTTTACGCGCCGCGTACTTCATATGGATGATTATATATCTATATCGCGGGGCCGTGGTCGCATTAGAGTTAGTGAAGGAGTACGTAAAAGACTGGACATCGCGTTGGTTTCATATAGATTACTTTATTGCTTAATATTTGTTGTCGATAAGACTTTCTTAGTTTAAAAGTAGACATATCAAGATTTCTTTAGAAATATCTCTCATATCTCTGTGGAGTATTTGTTGAGTTTCAGTTTATTTTAGTGACGCATTTCTAAATGAAGATCATGCAGACAAAGGCTGTAGACAGCGCACTCTGTTTGTTTTCTTTATTTTATAAATGCACAAAATTTTCTTATTATTTGTGTATAAAAATAAAAGTAGACCCTTTACAGATTCTATTGATGTATTGCTCTTACCTGTACGATCAAATCTGAAAGTGCAAGTTCTTTTCGGCGATATGCCACAAAACACCTCTACGCATGGACTGAACAAAAAATAATTTATATTTTTCAAAATGTGCAGAAAATAGTACAAACTCTGCTAAAGTGATTGTTTTGAACAAGTATTAACTTAAACATTATATAAAAAAAAAATATAAAAAAAAAAAAAACATTTTTTAGCTTAAAGGGTTAGTTCACCCAAAAAAGAAAATTATGTCATTAATAACTCACCCTCATGCTGTTCCAAACCAGTTAGACCTCCATTTATCTTCGGAACACAGTTTAAGATATTTTAGATTTAGCCTGAGAGCTTTCTGTCCCTCCATTGAAACTGTGTGTACTAAAATAGATAATAAATAAAATAGATAATAAAAATAGATTTACAAAATAATTTTGACACATCTCCAGGGCGTAGATTACGCGGGGGACATGTCCCCCCACTTTATATCACAGAAATTTGTCCCCTGCCCTTTTTTGGTCAAGTGTGTTCGAATAGAGGTTTTCAAGAGCTGGTGTGAGTGAATCTAGATTTAAACTCAACGAGACAAGATAGTCTGTGCATGACATGATATTTTATTCGGACCCAGAAGGCAAGATGAACATCACGGAATGCTATACACACTCATGAAGTGTGTGTTTCATTCATACTCGAAGCCAGAAAGTCATACCAGGAAATTCCTAATATGGGCAAAAGCATCCAGCTATTGCTGTATGAAAACAGTTGTTTTCACAGAAAAACAGGCACTTTTGGAAACACGAACACATTAAACAAACAGTTGCATCAATATATGTTTTTTCGAGTCATCTCCAGCACGTGATAAATAAAGTATATGAACAATGCAGTGCTAATTGCATTTATTACAATATAGAATCTATTCTGCCTTATTATGTGATGAAAAAAAGTGTTTGTAGTATATAAACAAATCATTATTATTTGTTGTTGTCCAGCAGTTACATATTTCTATGCCAATTAAAAGCTAGACATTAGAGAAAAAACAAACAGTAAACTAGTTTTTTTTTTTTTTTTAAGAAGTCTCTTCTGTTCACCAGGCCTGCATTTATTTGATCCAAAGTACAGAAAACAGTACAATTTTGAAACATTTTTACTAGCCTATTTAAAATAACTTTCTACAATCTATTTGAATATATTTCAAAATGTAATTTATTGAGATTTTAAAGCTTAATTTTTAGCATCAGTACTCCAGTCACACGATCCTTCAGAAATAATTCTGATATTCAGATTTGCTGATAAAATCTCTTATTATGATAATGTTGGAAACAGCGGAGTATAATTTTTCAGGTTTCTTTGATGAATAGAAAATTCAGAAGAACAGCATTTATCTCAAATAGAAATCTTTTGTAAAATGATGTCTTTATCATCACTTTTGTTCAATTTAAAGAATCCTTTCTAAAAAAAAAAATATTAATTTATTATTATTATTTATTATTAATGTAATTTTTTTTTGGACAATAAATTCTATAATTTATTTTCCAAAAAATAGACTCTAAGCTTTTGAATGGTAAAGGGTATAATGTTGCGAAAGCTTTTTGTTTCACATAAATGCTGATTTTTGGATCCTCCTATTCATCAAAGAATACTGAAAAATTTACTCATCTGTTTTAAATATTGATCATCATCATATTAGAATGATTTCTGAAGGATGTGACACAGAAGACTGGAGTAATGATGCTGAAAATTCAGCTTTGATCACAGGAATAAATTACATTTGACAATAAATTCAAATAGAAAACAGTTATTTTAAATAGTAAATATATTTCACAATTGCTTTTGCTGTACTTTGGATCAAATAAATGCAGGCTTGGTGAGCAGAAGAGACTTCTTTAAAAACATTAAAAATCTTATATAAAAAAAACTGTAGACTGGTAGGCTATATTGATTACAGAAATGTTATATTGTAATGTTTTATATTATATTGTAATGTCGTGTGTGGGGGTGTGTGGGGGTGTGTGTGTGTAATTTCTGTCCCCCTCACTTCTGAAAAGATGGCTACGCCCCTGCACGTCTCTATTGAGTGAATGTGCAAATGTTTAATGTTAATAGGTTTTACTATGTTATTAAAACATTTAACAGCTTTTTATAAAAAAATTAAAAAAAAAGCTGAGACAAATTAATTCTTAATTTAAAAAACCAGTGTAATGCATTTATTATCAATATTTCAGAAACTGCATTTGAATATTACCAGCATTGAATTTGATGGATTTCAAGTCCTTTAAACACGACGGTCTGTTTGGAATCTTTTATCATTCCAAACCTGCACTCTTTTTTTTTTTCAATAAAAATTCAAAATATATAGTTTTCATGCTGTTTTTTTGCGATACAACAAAACTATTTATTTAGCAAACATCTCCTCACTATCCGCTAGCTTCTTGTCCCCTGAACACACTGTAAAAAAACGGGGTCTCTCTAGACATCACAGGCTCCACAAACAACATGAAAAACAAACTGGGCTCACCCGCACCATGAAACATAACAAACTGTTCCAGCCAATAACCTACAAGAAAGATTTGGGGGGGTTAGTGCACGGATGAGGAGGAGGGAGGGTCTAGCTAGCCTCCGTTTTGTTTGACAACAATTTGAACGTCAACAAGAAGTTACGACTCCCGGCATCGCTTAGAGCACCTTTAAATGCCACAAAGTACTTTTATGATCCTTTTTGTATATGATTATTTATTACATGATCAGAAACTACACTAGTTTTACGAACCTAAGTGCACATCACAGTAGCACTTTCTTCATTTTGAGTTGGACATGATGAAAGTAATCTCTTGCAGTTTGGTGAATAAGTCCCAACAACTATGACTGATTCATTCAGTCAGCGAGTGAGTCATTAGACTAATTCTTTTTGTTTGATTCATTAAAAAGAACCAGAGTGATTCATTCATGAATTTTCTGCAGTTAACAGCTCCAGATCTCACCAAAATCATTTGATTCTAGTGTTTATTTTTTGGAACAAGTACTTGGTCCTAAAATCAAGGCATCAACAACAGATGTCTGTTTTTCTCGCAGGTTCTGGATGCAGGTCGAATCCACGAGTACGACGCCCCCCATGTTCTACTACAGAATCAGAACGGGATCTTCTACAATATGGTGCAGCAGACCGGAAAGGCAGAAGTGGCCTCGCTGCTGCAGACTGCCAAACAGGTGAGCAGAGCACAGGAGAGCGGGTTAATATCGATTATATCCCCCTGTCAGATCACCAAATATGTTCCCACATGTACCATTGCCAGAACCCCAGAGAAAGAGCCCAGGTCTTTGAGCTGTCAGTCAGTATTAGATTCCCTTCCTCAGCGGCATGTTGTTGTGCCTTCGGATCGGGTTCCTCTCCGCCTCCTTCAGCCGGTGAGCTCATTCTCCTCGCCGGCCCCGCTGGAGCTGACCGCCGGGGCTTTCAAGCGCACATCTACCTGATATTAGACCACTCCGCCATTGTGCAGTCTGAATGCCGGCTCAATTGAGAGTATATCTGATAGTGTGGCCAACTGTTTGTCGGCCATGCTTTGTGTTGTTGGGACTTTTCTCTATGTGTCTGCGGGGGGTGGGTGTGGGGGCGGGGGGTCGAGCACCAGGTGCTTTTTCTTTTTGTCTTTACGCTCTTTGTTAGCTATGCGTGCTTTTAAATACAATGAGAGGTTTTGATTACTGCATAAGAATGATATTAAAGAAGAGGGGATTTTCACTTCCATTCAGCCTGCTGTGTTCCGTCCCCTGTGTTCAGAAAAGCATTGTTGGGGAAGGTTTGGGAACAGAGTTACGCCTGTCATCCATTTCCAGGTCTCATAAAAGGGTCACATACACTACTGGATGATTTTTTATGTCCTTTAAAGACGTCCCCTGTGCTCACCAATGCTGCAATGATTTGATTAAAAAAAACAGTAAGAACAGTTGCAGTTATTTAATTAAAATATTTTACAAATGTAATTTATGCCTGTGATGCAAAGCTGAATTTTCAGCATCATTACTGCAGTCTTCAGAGTCACAAGATCCTTCAGAAATTATTCTAATATAATGATTTGCTGCTCAGAAATTTCTGATTATTATCAATTTAAAATTGATGTTGGTGTTGAAAAGTTACAATTAAATGGTTTTGCTTCTTAATCTTTATGAGGACACCGTGATACACTTCCATTAAAAGGATAAAAAGAAGCAGAATTAATACTTTTATTTGCATTTAATTGATCAAAAGTGACAGACAAATTATGTTGTTGAAAAAAAAAAATTCTGAACTTTCTTTTCATCAAAAAAAATAATTTTCTTTTTTTCAAAAAATACATTTTTTTTTTTTTCACAAAAACATTAGGCTGCAAAAACGTCTTTCAGCATGAATTATAAAATGTATATAAAAATAATTTTTAAAAATCTAATAGAAATATAAAAAACATTAAATTATTAATAATTGGGCAAATCAATATATTAGAATGATTTCTATAGGATCATGTGACACTGAGGACTGGAATAATGATACTGAAAATTCAACTTTGCATCTCAGGAATAAAATACATTTTAAAATATATAAAAAAAAAAAAACCTTTTTATTTTTTAATTTTCTGAATATTTCATAATAGTACTTTTTATTATATTTTATAATCATGTAAATGTATCCTATGTGAGCATTAGAGAAAATATTTTTAAAAATCTGAATTATTCCACATTTTTGACCATTACTATACATCTCTCACACTACTCTTTTCTTTTACAGGCGTACATGAACCGCAGTCAGGTCCACCAGCTCAACGGCTTCGCCACCACAGAAGATGGCAGCTTGATAATTTTCGAGACTGCTTTATAACAGCCCGTGAAGTGCCTGATGTACACAGCGCACCGCTACACCCAGCATCCTCGGCAACGGGCACAAGTTCTGCCTCCTCGCCCCAAAACACCAGGCTGAGCGAAGCTAGAGACGCGTACATGCACTCAACACTCAACGTTCACACCAGAGAGGACAGAGCTGCAATCATACCAGAGGACTTTATACACCAGCCTTCTGATTCCTCCAGTGTGATGGGGATAGGCTAGAGTTTGTACACAACTGTATATTATGATTATTAATATGTGCCTTAATATGTAAGTGTAATGCCAGTCTGCTAGGGGCCAAAGAAATCTCTTGCCTTTGCTCAAATAAAATACTGCGCTATGAGCTAGACTAATTTAGTTTTCCCAGTGCCTCTATACTACATGACTACACAGTAAGGTCTTAGAAATATTAAGGCAATACTTGACTAAGAGGCCTCTAAAAGACAGCATCTGTTTTTGTTTATTCATTATTAATTGTGATTCTGACGCTTCATCTGATCATATAATCCAAAAATAATCACTTTTCAGAGAATTGCTGGATAATCATTCTGTAATGCTGCTTTGTTTCTTGGGGCAAAGAAATCTTGTGCAAAAGTTCTTCTGCAATACAAACAAGCCTGACCTTTCCTTTTGTGTTTAATGTGGCCGTTAAATGTAATGCTGTGCCTGATTCTCTTGAACTGTAAGAAAAGTGATTATTTGTGAATCTGTGAGAATGACAGGGATGCTGCACACAGAGCTTTTCTCTGCTGCTCATCGCCTTGTATTTTTTGAATGTTTCTGGTTTGATTTTTGATTTATGGAGAGGTAAAAGGAGAGAAAGTTGGAGTACCAGCCGCAAAGGTTTTTGTGAAATGCAGTTTAGCCCAACTGCTTTATTTAAATGAAACAACTGAATTCAGTGTTTTTTAACTTCTTGGTTATTTGTTTGTGGATTACGTTAATGTTTGTCTGAGTTTGTGTTCTGCTGAAATTGACGACATGGACTCTGCTGGTTGGAAGAATCAGTGTTTACTGTTCAAAAGTGCATTTTGTATTATTTATAAAAAATATTGACACAAATATGAAGCTTGAACTGTGCTGATTTAATGAAAATAGCTTTTTTATGGAATTTACATACAGATACTTGCATACTTCATTAAAATTTTTCATTTATATATGTGTGTGTGTGTGTGTGTGTGTGTGTGTGTGTGTGTGTGTGTGTATAAAACACACTAGAACATGTTAAATTGACAACCCTAATCATGTCACAGGGCTTAGTGCTATCCTAACCTTTGTTTCCATATGGATTGATTACAGCTGGGAAACCCCCTGTATTCCAATAACAGGGAGAAGAAAAAAACTTTGTCACCTTACATCCCGCTCCATAATGTCTTCAAGATTTGGTGTCGGAGGTGACAGCAGGTATTTGTTTACAGTCTGTCATCCGTGTCCCATGGTGTTTTGAGACTATGTTATGTTAGGGCATAAAGGAATTAACCTGAAGGCAAAAGCCTGGATTGACTGAGAACAAGAGGCGATGTGTAAAGGCAAGCAGGCATCGAATCACAGCCTCTTGTCCTCCACATTTGTGGCTTTGTCTGTAATCGTAACCATCATCTCTGGAGTCCAAGTGATACTGTAGGCCTTTCTCCTTCTGGATGGACAAACAAAAGTGTGAGATCTTTGCAGTAGACGATCCTATTGTGTTTAGTTCAAAGGTGTGCACAAGAAGGAATGCTTGCCTTTACTTCTTCATTGAAAAAGCACTTTCAATACACTGGTAATTCGTAAAAACTGAGAGAAGATATGAAAGGATAGCCAGATCCATTATTATGGGAGATATGTGGTATGCTTCCCTTACAGTGATGATCTCATGGCAAAGCTGAACACAAACGCACACGATCTCTCTCTCTGAAGCATGTGAAGTAGACCAGAGTTACTTTAATTTCTATGCATTCATCTTGTGATTTTGATGCCTGTCCTTGTCATTTGAAGTGGAAATTGCCATATCTTACTAAGATTATTACAATTTCTGATAGTTTCTTAACTGTTTTGCACAGTGGCATCAAAAAGCATTTGCATACTTTGAAATTCATTGCATTAGATATCAAATAATTAGAACAAGTGGCTTCAGTAAGTAAGCTCAGAAAAGTTCGTTTTTGCACACAGTGCTTGATTTTGGTATTTTGTATTCTCATGTGATGACATTCAGAGATTGTCTGTGTAGCCTAAGTTTCCTAATAATTTCAGGAGTCGTGCCCTTTTATTTGTGCCATTTCCTTACGTTTTTCTGACAAAACAGAACAAAAGGACTAAAGTTAAGTCTTCTAAACAAAACTCCTTCTGACAGAAATTGCTTTTTCTGGAGCAAATCTCTTAAAGGAACAAGGAGAGGAGCATTTGTCATGCTACCACCCCCATTCTCTGCTTAATGGCACGGTCTTAATATCAGTCGCAAAGCTGCACAATGTCCTGATGAAGGTGACCATGCGTTTAGAAACTAGTGTGATGTAGAAAGCAGCTGTTTGGTTCTCCTTCAGACCGCTGCAGTCTGAGCTGACAGTGTAGACTGATAACTGATTGCACGCTTGAAGAGTTTTCCCAGTTTGAAACGAGTACTGATGGCATCTGTGATATTTTGTCGCTTACGACTTAAAATTAGTTTAGACTGAGACTGATCCTTCAGTTTATAGTTTGTGTTTGTATTTGTAATTCTAAAGTTTGTAAAATTACATCATTTTAACATTTCAAAGGGCAGTTCATTGCAAAAAATTTTAGAATCATTTTGACAGTAAAGAATTGCACATGTTGCATGATTTTAGTGTGATATTAAGGTAATTGCTTGTGAATCTTGTCTGTTATGAGTTGAGTTTTTCGACTCTTGAGCATGTAAAGCTACTAAACACATGAACTTTTTTATAACATGTATATACACATGGACACAAAAACAGACAAGTCAGTAATGTGTTACCTGATATTTACTCACCTAAAGCCTCTTAAATCCAATTTAGATAACTATAATATGCCTTTTTGTATCTGCTTCCACAGAAACTTAACTGCTCTGAAACCCTGCAGAATGTGTTACCCTTAGACTTCCATTGCATGTGTACAATTTGAAAATAAATTATTTCTGATTATTTAAAGGATTTTCTATTAAATTGAAGCTACCACAATTAAAAATAATTTCAACTCTGACGACTAACAATATTCTTTGAATAATGTATTCGAATGGACATTGTACAAATGATTTAAGCCTTTCTACTTTCCAAAAAAAAGTTCTGTTTAATTCAGTGTTTTGCTTTGTCATTAATTGTAAAACTTCACCTCCAAAAACGTCTTCAAGGTTTCATAGTCTCGTTAACAAAGAACGTCAACAACAATTCAAGCCGTTCTCACGCACGTGATGGTCGAGCATGTCCTGTGACTTTTTGAGAGAATTAACGTTGGCTTTTCTCTCCATTCATCCCATGTTTTCTTTGGACCCAAATCCCTGTCTGAAAGTCCGGCTGTCATGGTGATAGATGTTGATTCTTCCCCTTTCTGTCCTTTTGTTCACAGGCCCAAACTCTCAGCAGTTTCTCTTTCAAACAAAACCTTCAAATGACTCTGAGTGAATGTGATTAGGTTGAAGGACCTCAAGACAAATTGAGTGGACAAAAACACTGGTCATTGTCCTGCCATTTGCTCCTATTGTTCCCATTCTCCGCAGTGAAAGCCTTCAGAACATTAGCCACACAGTGTGACCATCCTTCACTCTCACCGGAGCTGTCCTTTTATCTCCTTTCACATTCACTGGATTCATTACGGCCTACAAAGGACAGCCAACAAAACAGCTTGTGATGTCAGCTGGATTCTGGGTTCCTCGTGGGAGTTCTCGAGTGCTCGACGCTGGAGTGGGTGAGAAGACTCAGGACCCCTGTAACGGCGGGCCGAAAGCACGTCAGCCGCTGGGTGGCCGTTGTGGTCGATACTGCATGTCCTCCATCTTCAGGAACACTGTATGTTTTAGACATTGTAAGTGGAATTTGTGACTCACTCAAATGACTTGCACAACCCTGACGGTTGTGCACCATTCAGAATTGAGAATTCCAACTCCATTCCCGACAGGATGCAAAAATGCCATTTGAATTTAAATCTAATGAAGAACATATTAAAATAATTGTAATCTTTACTAGAAAAGCAAAGTTTGTTAATATTGTCTTGACGAAGCCTTTCTATGGGTCTTATGGACAGGCATGGGATGCATTAATTGTGTTGAATTTCTTCAAAATACTTTCAGTAAATTCCTCTTCCCGTCATAATATTTTAAATTCCAGCTCAAGTTCCTGAGTTGTGACATCCAGTTCAAATTTACAGTTGAACTGAATTTTGCACCACACATGAACACCACACACTTTTTTTTTTTCAGAAAACACTATCATGGACTTTTGCTTTTGAGCAAATGGGATTGCAAAAAAATTAATTTGTTCGGTTACCCTATGACAACTTCTGCTGCTGAGAAAGCCGGAAATCCATTGAATTTCATATTTGCTTTTTTCTAAATGTCATGTCATTTTTTTATCTGTCTATGCTAATCTTGCTAACAACATGTTATTAATATGTTAAATCATGTTAGCAACATGCTAATATGTTAGAAACACACTAACAACATGCTAGCAACATACTAATCATGCTAAAAACATGCTAGCAATACAATAATCAGGCTAAAAGCCTAGCAGTGTGTTAACTGTGCTATAAACATGATAGCCACTTGATAACAATTTCCTAATCATGCTAGAAACAGATCAATCATTCTAGAAACATGTTAGCAACATGTTAATTATGTTGCAAAACACAACAAATCATGATATAAACATGTTAACAACATGTTAATCATGCTAACAACATGCTAATCTTATTAGAAACATGCTAATCAAGCTAGAAACATCTATTTAATATATCTAAACTTTCATCAAACTTCAAGCTTTTACAACTGCTTCAAACTTTCATTCAAGACTTTTTCAAGCCAAATTCGAATGAACTTTTGTTCATCTAGTTCATATTTATGACATTATTCTCCCTATATGTTTGATTATTTCGTGTTTTCACTTCATGTTTAGTTTTCTGTCACCAGTGAACTTGCTATTGAACCAATGTTTGTGTGTGTGTGTGTGTGTGTGTGTGTTCACCATTGAACACATGCTGTTTACTTCACAGAAATGTAAAGGTGAATTCACACAGTATAAAATACTGCTTTATCTTCAAATTAAATGTAGAGTCAAACCACTGATCAATATCCATTTATTAGTTACACCAAGAAAGAAAAAAAAACGCAGAAAACACCAGTTACAGTAGCAATTCTGCTCATAACTTTACATACTTCTTGCATCATATGCAAGATTTCAATAATTTTAACAAATGATAAGTTATCATAAAAACTGCATGTAGTTTTTTATTTAGTTTCATATCAGATGTTTACATAGTCCACAGTCCCACATGATACCAGTTCAATAGTTTATAAACCACAAAGTTTACAAGCATTTTGAATTGAGGGATTGGGTTATGAATTGTCTTCTGGGGAACATGCAAATCTTATGTAACTTCTGAAGTCAATGAAAAAAAAAAAAGTTCTTTAAAACAAAATGGCCACATCATCATCCTGTTGAAGAGTTTACACCCCCAGCTCTTTTGCCTTCTTGAGCATCGCTGAATGTTTTCAGCTTTTGTAATAGTTGTGTACGAGTCCCTCAGTTGTTCTCAGTGTGGAATTGTCCTTAATTGTCACTTTTGGAAAGTGTTCAAATATGAGATGATGCAACCAAAGAATGCGCAGGATTTGGTGCAGGACTGTAACTGATTCTTTCTACACACTTGCTCTTCAGAACACAAATGTTAAAGCACTAAAAGCTTTGGTGGTTCTGTCGAAGTGCAGTGCAGATAAAGTACTGAAAGCTGGACCTACAATGGCCAGTCTTCTAGCTGAAAATTAAAGGATTTCTCCTTTTAATGCCTTGTCCTTTTCTTCCTCTTTCTCCAAAGGACTTTCTTTTCCTTTCTGCTAAATAAGCTTCTATTTGAGAGATAACCAAGAGCATTCATGCAAATCCAAGATGCGTTCCAAGATGTTTTCAGGAGAATAAAGGGAAGCTAAACACAGAGCCGGTTTTAAGAGTTATTTGTTCCTTTAATTACTCCGGAGCATTCTGTTCTGGTGTGGTCCTGACTCATGACTGACACCTCCTAGTTCTCAGCGTGGGACCGCTCCATATGAACAATTACAAAAGGATCTTATCACTTCCTGTGGATGAAAACATTGTGTGAATTCTTGTTTATTTGTGTATGCAAAACACATTGGCTAGTTTATTGCACTTAAGTGAAAAAAGAGATATGTTTGTAATGAATACTAGTTTATGGAATACTATCTATATATCTAAAATAAACAGTAATATTCTGCACTTCTGTCACATGAACTCATCAAATTGCATCTAAATGACATGCAGGAATTATTTCGGCAATAAAAACATGACAGTATACATCATGTGACAAATTTATTTCATTTTTATAACAGCAGTTAAAAAGTATAACAGTTAGCTAAACAGCACAATTGTAATTTGGGCTTGGGTATAGTTTATATTATAAGGATGTGAGACTGACTGAAGCAGATATATTGTCTACAAATACATCCATGGTTACAAAAAGATTACGGAGATTAAAGTTTATACTGTACAAAGAGACACCATTAAAAGAAACAAAAGAGTGTTCAATTTCCATTTTCTTGTCTTAATAATAAGCACTTCCTTTCTCCAGCAACCCTCTAATATTGAAGTCCATTCAAAAGATTGCATTATAATCACATAGTAACAGGAAAACACATATGACCACAGTTATGGACACAAGGTTATTTGAACTTGTCGGGGTGCCTTTTAATGGCACAGTAACTCAAATGTAATGGTAGCAGCCTATTAGTTAAGCACTGAGTTAACAAAACAAAAGCAGCAACCTCTTTTCTGTTGAGTTTTTATTTATTAGATAGATTAATTAGATTATAAGGTAAGATAGTTTGGATTTGTATAACATTCCCTTACGAAAAAGAAGTTTATAAAAGTGTGCTATTAGTATACTTCTTTTAAAAAATAGGTAATAGTATGTTTTTAGTTTACTTTTTATGTACTTCTCAGACATGGGCTTCATGTACTCCTCATAAATATACTTAAAATGACATTTTTAACTTGACTTATACTTGCAAAAATTCTAAATATATTTGAGCTCTATTCCTAGAATCAGTGTTTTCATTGTTATACAGTAGAGGGCACTAGTACACATCTTCTGCACAGAATTAAATAAAAAACAAGTGAAGAAGAAAAAAGGAACTACAGATTCTAACACATGTAACCCAATCATCTGACATGAAACAGCATCAAAACTGTAATGTTATAGAATAAAATGTTGACCGATGAAGAGGTAATAATTACAGTCAAGCTCTGGTATGTTGATCGACTCCATTTACGTTTTGATTATCATTCTGAATCATATTCATAGTCTTTTTTTCAGCTATTTGTTCAAAATGTTATTTCTTTATTTTTTATGAAACACATTAAAGTGTTTAAAAAATGCGTGAAGCTAGAATAAAATGTTTTTGTTTACAAGCAGATACCCTGTTATTTCTTTGGATGTTTTGTATGTTCAGATATTCATATAACAAAATATATACAAATTCAAACCTAAATAGGGTACTTAAAGTATGATGTAAAGTTCACTTAAAGAAAACTTATGAGTATACTTACAGTATAAAACTACTAGACTAGTAATATACTGAGACTATATACTTCAGTGTATTTAATTAGTAAACTATCAGTAAACCTATAAGTTAACTTTAAGTATAATAGTAGTACAAACTACAAACATGGAGGGTAAACTAGTAGTGTACTCAATGTTTGCTACTGTTATACTTAAAGTATACTTAAAAGTATATACTAGAAAGTGGGCCAATTTATTCCCAATGAGTATTGAAACAGTAACTTTACAGTATACTACTAGAACACTGATATTTGTATACTTGCTACATAAAGTATACTTACAAATATACTTGAACTTTACGTAAGTATACTTAGTAATATAAACTTGAAGTATACTACTTTTTCGTAAGGGTTGTGATGACTATTATTGTTATTGTAATAATAAACAATGAGTAGCCATTTTCAGTGATTCAATGTTTAACGCCATTTGTAACAATTTGAATTTACATTTAATTACTTATCTGTTAAATATTTAAAAAATTAAATTTTGTAATTGAAAGGCTGCCATTGAAAAAATGCAAACCTGTCCCACAGTGCTGCTGCTCATAGCGTTTGTAGATTTCACAGGACAAACCCACACTGACGTCATCTGTCTCAGGTCGAATGGACACGCCCACTTCATTAAAAACTCAGCGCAGGCGGTAAGCAGTGATGAACATTTAAAGCCAGGTTGCTTCATAGACTCCCATACACACCGTGCGTCCAGTGGATAACAACTCAGACTAGTGGGATTTGTTTGAAGAGATGCATATCAGAATTTTGTAAGTCACTTAATATTTGACAAACAGTCAGTCGAAAACTTAGGCTTCATTTCTAGGCGCAGTCTCAGATTTTGGTGCCATGTTACAAAGGTAACACAGACAGGACTGAACTGTGCGTCAAAGGAATTTTGGGCTGCTTTCCTTTGGACTAAACTGAAAAAGGAGCAGCAGAGGAAACGGTTTCAGAAATGGCAAAGCCTATGGACCATGTTAAACGTCCCATGAACGCTTTTATGGTGTGGTCGAGAGCCCAGAGACGGAAGATGGCACTGGACAACCCGAAGATGCACAACTCTGAGATCAGCAAACGCCTCGGAGGTGAATGGAAACTGCTTTCAGACTCTGAAAAAAGACCCTTTATTGACGAGGCCAAACGCCTCAGAGCTGTTCACATGAAAGAACACCCGGATTACAAATACAGACCGCGACGAAAGCCCAAAAACTTGATAAAAAAAGACAGGTATCATTTTAATGTGACGTACAATCTGGGTGACTGTGACCCGTTGAAAAGTGCGCGCTTACCCGGTGACGCGCTGACGGACTCGCTGAGCGCAGAGAAAACGTCCGTCGCCGCAGCTACTCGGGTGTTTTTCAGTCACCACCTGTCCGCCAGCCCATACCCGTTTCTCGACCTGGCCTCCAAAATGTCGGAATTACCCCCTGCACCTTTCCCACATTACTCAATGCTCGGGTATCCCGCTGGAGTCTCCGCGTTTCCCGGGATGGGGGTTCTGGCCGGTGCGCCACACGCTCACCCGTCTCCGGGTAACCCGGGCCACATGGTGCCCTATAACTGCATGGGCTGGCCTGGTTCTGGACCTGTTGTTCCTTCATCTTACGTGTTTTTACCAGGAATGACCAAAGCTCAACATGAACCTTACCTGACGTACGCTGCGACGATATGACCGGAAATTAAAGGACCACAATGTTCATGTGTTATAAGGTCACGTGCACTTGTTTAAAGCTTTGCATTTTGTAAAAAAAAAAAAAAAAATAAACATTTAAAATATTATTTGTGGAAAGAGTTTATTCTTTTTTTATTATTATTGCATTTCCATAAAAAAATTTGGTAGTTACATTTTACAATTGTTAACTGTATATGTCATTAAACGATATAATGTAAATATTCCAGCTTATTAGAGCTATTAAAATCTGTTACTGGAAAATGTACTGATAATAACACACAGGTGGTACAATGCAATGTCACATGGTGCAACCGATTATAACAAAGACAGAGCACAGTGTTAACTTAGACACAAACACAACATGCTTAAATAATGCTATAAATATTACTCAACAACATATCACACACAAATGTATATAACTGATAAGAGTAATTACAAGAAATGTTTCAAACATAAAAAATGTATGGTTCACAGAAGGAATAAATTATGAGATCATGCATACATTAAGTCATACTTGATAGTTTCGTGCTCATGGACACATTTGCAATTTTACAATAAAACTACATATCATGTTTTTTGTTGTTGTTTGGTGTTGTTGTTTCTGTTAGGTAACTTAAAGTTGACCACTTAACAGATTTTTACTGTAAAATTTTACATTGTTTTTCTGTTGAAATTAAATGTTCTTTATAATGAGAAATAGCAGGTATGAACACATATGATATTCTGACATGAACAATCTTTGAACTACTTGAAGTTTTTGTTGTCACATGTTCAGAGTATGTTGTTTGTGGATTTAACTAAAGATAACCCAGTGTGGACACAAATCCAGAAGGAATCATCATCCAGTCACCTTCTAATATCTGTTTCCTGTTGTTAAAATAATGTATTTATGAAGAAAAAAAAACCTTGAAGCATATAGACCTGATAAATCAGAAGGATACAGAAATCAGACGACAAGTGACAGACTGGAAACAGGGAAACGGTCTGTTGAGAGGACAGCCATCAATAGGAGCTCTATAACATCAGCTGGTTCAAAAGCTTAAACAGATAATTAACCAGTCCAGACTCTGAGCAGTGATGATTCGAGAGAACAAGACAGTCTTCATGAGGCTCTCAAGAGGGAAGTGAAGGAAAAGCCCAGAAAATACACAACAAAGGCGACTCAGACACAACTAGCTTCTGATGGGAAGTTTCTTTTTACCAGTTCATGTGATCAGTTAACTTGCACTTCTCATCCTTTTGTGGGCTTAACTCAAGAGACAAAGAATAAAGGAATAAATGTGTCTCTCAAAACAATTTTTTAAATAATAATAAATTAAACTGCATAGTACACATACAGTGTTAATGGCACATAGTAAATAAGATCAATATATTTTTTTTAACTTAGATTTACCCCTATTCTTTTTAATATGTATGTTGATGAGCTCTCTGTCTGCCTGAATTCGTGTAACACTGGGTGTATGATAGGTAACACTTTAGTGAATCATATTATGTATGCAGATGACCTTGTGGTCTTCAGTCCTAGCAGTGTTGGTCTTCAACAGCTTCTTAATGTTTGCTCTGACTATGGAACTGTTCATGACATGAAATTTAATACAGACAAGAGTGCGGTGATGATTTGCAGAACAAAGGAGGATAAATGTCTAATGTTTCCTCCTTTTAAATTGGCAGGTAATACCTTGAGAGTTTTGAGCAAATACAAGTATCTTGGGCATCTCATTACAGACCAGTTGAAGGATGACCTTAATGTTTACAGGCAATGCCGTTCTTTATATGCTCAGGCGAACAGTTTGGCTCACAAGTTTGGTGGGTGCACAGATAGAGTGAAAGTTGCTTTGTTCAGAGCATACTGCACTCCTCTCCACAATGCACACTTGTGGTCTAGTTTCAGCAAAGCTAGCTTGCATAAACTCCAGGTAGCTTACAATGATGCACTAAGAATTCTGCTGAGAAGACCACGCTGGTGTAGTGCCAGTGAGATGTTTGTGGCTGCAGGTGTTAATACACTGCAAGCCACACTGAGAAATGTTATGTACAAATTTATATGTCGGCTGAATAACTCAGAGAATTACATAATTATGGCATTGATCAGCATCAAGTTTAGCACTTCACGGTATAAGTCCAAGTTATGGAAGCATTGGTATAGTTGTCTCCTCTGAAGTTTTTTATTGTATTGTGTGTACTGTCAGTGGTTGTTGTTTTTTATTTGGACCTGTGAGTCTGTAATAAAGTTTATTATTATTATTATTATTATTATTATTATTACATTCGGTCTCATGTCTTCTCTTTAAATAACACAAGCACACAATTCCATCAGTTTAAGTTCATAAATTAAATCAATAAATTAATTAAGTTCATAAATAATAAAGTTTTTAGCATGTACAACCTGGTATTACTGACATATTTAAGTCAAGCAATACAAATTATTGTTATAACATATTGCGGATGTAAGCCAACTGACTAAAACCAGTGGTATTTTCCATCTATTATCAGCAGTGACAACAGGTTACAAAGATCATGTGCAGAGTATAAAGATAACACCTTATTAATAGCAGGATGATTAAGCTCCAGGGATGCAACTGTTTTTTATGCTTTTTTTAAAACAATAAAACAGTTTTATATTGATTTACATAAACTTACCATTTTCAGGGGTAGCTTTGAAACCTGGTTAAAGTCAAATAAAACAAACTTATTTTAAACAGAATAGTAGGCCATCCTGGCCTACTGAACTTCAACAATGATCTGACAAACACAAGAAAGAAAGAAAAAATACAAAGTCATTATGTTGCATTGATTAAACATAATCTTAGAATTTTTTTTCTGATGCTTCTTTTAAATAAGACAAAGTAAAAAAACAAGAACATGCGCACATTTAAGGTCATAGCTCCCTCTGCTGCTAACAATTAGTGTTACCTCTGATTCATGTTTTGTTTTCCATTTTATAGATAGATTTATTTTATTTTTTTTACTTTTATTTTCTGTCACAAGTTACATAGTAATTTCTGTTATGTGAAACATGCACGTGCCCTTCTATATCCATATGACAGTGCAGTCACTTATTTTCTTATTTTGTTTATCTTTGATATTTGATGCCCAAATAAACTTTGTACTCTATTTGTTCCATGAATTTTATCAAAGGTACTCAATTCTCTGATTAGAGAAAAGAGAAAAGAGGACATGCTCACACACTTCCTCAAGGTGTGACAAACACCTGACAAATAACATATGAAACATATTTGAAGAGAAGATATTTTTTTAGAACTAGAAATTATTGAGTCAAGTCATGTCAGGTTTATTTGTACAGTTTTTTGTACACACATCTTTTCAAACCAGCTTTACATTGTCACTTTATTCACTAATTGATCTATTTATTTGACCTTTTTTTGCCTAGAAGTCCAACTTAATTGCAATATGTTTGTCATTTTGTTTTTATTTAATAAAAAAATAGAAAGTTTGAAGAAATTAAGTCAAACAGTCTCTATTTTCTACTAAAGACATTAGTAGATATTAATATATTATTTAATAAATAGGGCTACATTAAAGAACTTGAAGTAAAATCTTATTTTGTAAATTCAACTATTGTTCATGCATCAGATCATCATATAGACCATCATATGCATATGTTATATACAGTATGTGTTCATGGTTTTTGGTGTATTACATAAAAAGAAGAAAAAAACATTTCTCAAATATTTATTCTATTATTTGCTAATGCAGATACAGGCTTGTCAGTCAATTGATTTCTGCACTGATTTATGATTAGTTTTTTAGGATAAACAGCAGAAAGAGGAGAGGAACACCATTGAATCGGCGGCAGCAGTGGCATGCTGATTTAATGCAGACTAAGACAACAGAGCTACACAATGACATGACAGTGCTCAGCCAGAACTTTGAGAGAGTCCTGGACTATAAAGACAACATCATTAAGGTCACAACGTCATTGAAGAAAATTTAATGTATTCACAAACCTCTAATGTACATTATACTGTCATTTCTAAATAATAGGAGGGTTGGTATGCCACAGCTTTTATGAGAGTCTGGAAGCGACAAGCTTGCGTTTATGTTTCATATAGAATTTGGTGGTTGATCTGTCTAAGAGGGAGCAACAATGAGGCTAGATGTGACTACCAGAGCAATCGCAATCAAGTTAAAAAATAGGTGTTGGTCATTACGTATACTTTTATTCAGATGTTGTTATCCAAAGCTACTTACAAATCAGCAACATCACAAACAGTTCGTCATCATGCCAACAATATTCATAGGTTTAGTAAAAACTAGATACAACAGAAATGAAATACAGAAAAGTAGATGGTCTTGATTAAAAAAATCTTAATTATTGCACTAACTTATGCATGCACTAACTATATTCCACTAATTATACATGCAATGCAATATAAATTGGATTACATAAATACAGATTTCACGCATGCAAGAATTTGTAAAATGTCCAATATTCAACAAACCCAATCATGGTTTTAATGTAAAACAATGATGCTGGTTTTGTTTCTGCAGAACAATGAGGATAAGCAAAGAAAGGGGTTGTGGAAAAACTGTGGTGGGAACTGCAGCATGTGTTACACCACTATAACGAGTCCACCAGATGAAAGACAGATTCATCGCATCTGAGTCTCTGCAAATCAAGGACGAACAAAGTGCTAAAGAGATCGACACACATTAAAAGCACATTCAGAAGTTGCAGGTCAGACAAAACTCTAGTGTGGTAGCTGACTGCTTTGAAGAAGCTATATATTTCCAATTGTGTTATTTCATAGCTGTGATTTTATTGCAATTTTAAATGTGAAAAATGTTTTCAAACATTGGCAGGAGTCCATCTGTGCTCTGCTACAGTCAAAAAGGAGACAGCTCAACAGCTTCATTCAGGCCGTGATGAGCTTGCCCAGAAAGTTCAACTTTTCAGAGTCCAGCTCGGTGAGGTGCAAATGATTCGGAGAAAGCAGTTCACTAAACTTACCATACAAAGCAGCGATGCTACTAAAAAACAGCAGGAGATTGCATCCATGTTATGTTTATTACACCCTCATTAAAATGGATAGTTCACCCAAAAATGTAAATTCTGAAATTAATTACTCGACCTCATGTCGTTCCAAACCCATAAGACCTTCGTTCATCTTCAGAACACAGATTAAGATGTTTTTAATATAATATGCCAAGGTAAAACATTTTTTGCTACCAGAATTATGATGGATATTAAACATGAAATTTTTCCAATATACTTGAGCAAAAATGTATATCAATATAAAAAATCTCCAGTCTAACATGCCATGAAAGACACTGTAGTCATAGTAAAATAATAATCATAATAAAGTTCAGGGGATAAGGTAATTGCAGTGTTGTCATGCTTATAGAAAAATTGGTCATGCAAGAGAAATATCTTTGTTCTTTGAACAGGTCTTTGAATATTTATTGGGAGTAGAGATCATACTTCTCTCTCTTCCATAGGGGGAAGGTTGATTCGTCTCTCTGAGATGTGTTGTAAGCTGGAGACGGAGTTTGAGAAGGTTCTGCCCTTCTACACATCATCACTGAGTGAAGAAGAGCTGAATCAGGAGAGAGCCAATGCCATGGAGCCGCTGACTGAGAAACTCGCTCAGGTAATGAGCACAGAGCTGCCTCCATTCTGGCATACAGTGGATTTTCACTATCCAATTAATTTCAAATGAAAAAAAAAGAAAAGCATTATTTTCTTAATGGATATCCAGTTTCACTCAGAAATCTATCACATTGTGGACAATGCTGATTAATTGCATTAATTTGATGAGTAGCATTTATTGTCTTTTGACTTCCTCTGTCTCCAGCTAATGCATGATTATTTGCCTCTTGGGAAGTTCTGGCAACGTTACAAGGTTCAGCTTGAAGCGAGAGAAAACGCTTTTGTTACAGGAAAATGAAGAACTGAGGCTCTATCGGAAGCAGTACCTGGATGAAGTTTCAGTTTTCTGATGAGAGGCAACAGAAGCTTCTGGTGGTGTTGACACGATCAGAAGCGCTATGTGGTCCAAGAAGCAAAAAAAAGTGTATTTTGGCAGCAATTCAAATGTTTTTCTGCCTTGAATTCAGTCAGTCTGTTTAACGCAATGACTTCAGTACATTTTTTATTTAATTTATGATTTCACCAGATTTTTTCTGTATATCAACAAAGTTGTGACAGTTTTAGAGAAAAAAAGCAGTAATTCTGTGTTGATGCATGATGTCCTTAAATTCTGTTCTGCTGTATATAATCTAGTGCGACGACGACAGCACAAAAAAAACCCATCAAGCTATGTTTTATGGAGCTTGTTTATCTAATATAAAACATTTATGATCAGAAACAACACACTGTGAAAAATTGAAAACTATGAAAATATTGCAAAGTGAAAGTGAAAGTGACGTGACATTTAGCCAAGTATGGTGACCCATACTCAGAATTTGTGCTCTGCATTTAACCCATCCAAAGTAATATGTATAAACATTTATGGCAACATAATGTATTGAGATTTTTTGCTTTATGCCGAAAGAAGTAAAAAAACAAAAAAAAAAAAAAGTAAAAATAAATAAATATATAGAAAGCATCAAAGAAAGCATTTTTTATTTAAATAGTTTGTTATTTTTGACATTGCTCTTATTTCTTCTTGCTTTTCTTGTCTTTGCTCTTCTTTTTGCCGTGAGGTTGGGCATGTGCTTTGTTGTAGAGGTAGAGACCCACTAAACCCAGTAGAGTGGGAACCAGTGCCAAGCACAATAGAGGCAAGATGTCATTAACTAGCTTCTGCCACAACGTTTTCTGGTACAGAGAGATCACCTCCACCTCAAACTCAAGTGTGCTGTCCCCTGAGAGGAAATAGAGATGGAGAAATGAAGAACAGATTAATCATCACATGGAACGTGATTTAAAGGGACAGTCAACCCAAAAATGATAATTCTGTCATTGTTTACTCACCCAGAACCTGTATGATTTTCTATCTTCTGTGGAACATGAAGGACGATATTTAAAGGAATATTGATAACCAAACAGTTTTGGCTCCCATTGACTTCTGTTTTGTTTTTTGTCCTAACAATGGAAGTCAATGGGAAGTTAAACTGAACTAAATATTCTTTAAAATATAATATTTTGTGTTCTACAGAAGATAGCGAGTCATACAGGTTCTGAACAATATGAGGATGAGTAAAAGATGACAGAAGTGTGAGTTTTGGGTGAACTATCCCTCTAATCATCTAAAATAATTATCATTATTACCAGCTTTCCTAGCTTTAAATCCACTTTAAATGTGTGATACCTGGAATGGTTGGAGGGAATCCTCTCTTTCCATACGCGAGATGAGCTGGAATCGTGGCCTTGATTTTTTTGTCTGTGCAAAAACATAGACAGAAAAGACTGAAAAAGGACTTTAAAGTGGGTGATTTATTCTCAAGTAACATACTAACCCTTCACACAATCCGACCAGGGCTTGCTCTAGACCTGCCAAGCAAAATAACATGTTTTAAAGAGATATACAATTGTGGAAAAAGCACATTTTTGTGTATTTTTCATGGTTTTACAAAAAAAAACTTAGTTATTATTACCATCTTTCTCAAATTCTAAATGACATTACAGTCACCCTAAACTATACAAAACTGTATTCAGCCTAAAGTTGTTTAATGCTTAAAATTACAGTTGCTGAGCCTCACACCTGTGATGACAGACCTCTTGCCCAACTCTACGACCAGAGGCTCACGAGACAGAGAGGTGTCAATCACTTTCCCGTCCATTAATCGACCTTGCACAGGACAGGAACAATTGTGTTGTAGGTAAGTTGCATCCATTTTTATGTAGATATACAGAACCATTTAATAAAAAAGTAGTACAATGTAATAAAAGCTGACAGCCACCAGGTAACTGCCTGGCTGCTGGAAATGTGGATTCACTTGTAAAAGGTTTGGAAACCCTGGTGTAATACAAATGCAAAATGTATAAAGAAGGTGTGTTTTACAGTAATAATCAGGTTGGGGCATGTTGTCACCATGTGTTATACATGCTGAATTAAAAAACATGAATTACAATTTCTGGTGACCAAAACAATAGTTTGATATATTTGTGTGTGAATATTTGTGTATAAGGGTATGACTTTTACCTTTGAATAGTAGCATATATTTAATTGAAACAATGTTTGAGACAGTATGTCTACAGTTTAAGCTAAACATTGTCTGAAGAAATTATATATATATATATATATATATATATATATATATATATATATATATGTGTGTGTGTGTGTGTGTGTGTGTGTGTGTGTGTGTGTGTGTGTGTGTGTGTGTGTCTGTGTGTGTGTGTGTATAATGTTATAGTTTCATTAATATACTATTATAGATGTATTGATATTTTTTATGAAATGTTTGTTTTAAAGTGAGCTGTTCTGTAATCTTGTAATTTTAAAGTTTTAGTAATTTTGTCATTTTATTTTTGTTTGGTTTTTTATGTCTACATAGTTTTGTTCATTATTTATTCATTTTAATTTATATAGTGTTAGTTAATTTAGTACTTCAAGTTACTACTTGGCAGCTAGCTGAAAAAGTTTAAGATTTTTATATTTTATTATATTCCAGTTAATGTTTATTTTTCTTCAAGTAACAGTGTTTTAAATTATGATAGTAATGACAATACGCCTATGTACAGTATGTATGTATATATATATATATATACACACACACACACACACACACACACACACACACATCTATCGATAGATAGATAGATAGATAGATAGATAGATAGATAGATAGATAGATAGATAGATAGATAGATAGATAGATAGATAGATTGATTGATAGATAGATAGATAGATAGATAGATAGATAGATAGATAGATAGATAGATAGATAGATAGATAGATAGATAGATAGATAGATAGATAGATAGATTTAATATAGTTCCCCATATACTGTGACAACAAGAAAAGCTAATTGTCACAAAATGTATTTATGTGTTAAATTAATTGTTTAGTAATTTTAACTAAATTAAAATTCTATGTTTTTCTTTCTATTTTTGGCAGCGAAGACTTTGAGGTATTGACCTAAGAACTATTCACTGCAGTGTAAAACATTTTATTTATTTTAATTTTAAAGATGACGTGTTGCTCCGCCTCCTCCACAACATTCGGTTTCGCTTAAAACTATTACAAATAACTGCATTTAATGGTGGAAGATGGTGACTCCACGATGAACTTCTATTCTGTATGAACTTAAGAGGAATGTGTTCATCGTGTTCATTTTTCTCATGTAGCCTACTGCATTACAACTCTATTTTCTGTCAGATATGGAGAGTCCAGATGTCAGTCAGTCTGCCACATCACTGAATGTGCAAATAACCCCACAAGAGTCAATTTCGCCGTATTTTATGTCCTAATACCAAGAGCTTTCATTGGGAGGTACCTCTTTATACAACATTTCATGCTGTAAATGCGCAGCTAGTCGTGCTTATTACCGTGTAATGGATTTGAAGCGTGTCTCCCGTCTCGGATCTTATCGTGCCTGTCTCCGGCTTCACCTAAAATGGTCAAAAACAGAGAAATATTAAAGAGTGGACGTCGTATTGCAAAGGAAACTAACTAACGCGCAGAACATCGACTGTACTAAAAAGCACGCATGAAGCGAGTCGCTACGTGGACTCTTGTAGTAATAGTCACTCTAGTCATTCATTACAAAAAACTTGACCCAACTAACCAATGTCTCCACAACTAACTGTTCGATCACGCTTTCTTTGCTATCTCCATCCTCAGCAGCAACAAATGTTAAAGCTGCGAGAAAAACCAAGGCGATCCCGGTCCGAATTCGCATCGTATCTCATGTTATGAGACAAATCCGCACCAACAATCACCACAGAAAGAATCAAAGCGAGTCTGAGAGGCTCACTTCAGTCGGCCCACTGCAGACTGCGGCGCTGAGAGCCAAGCAGTCACTGAGGGGAGATGCCAGTTAAAGCTGATGTGTTGTTATAGTGAAGTGATAACGGAGGGGTTAGGCGACCCTTGGACACTGGACCAATACATGGGACACTGGAATCCCCGCCTCATAATCCGCCAGCTTCCCAGCAGTCTCTCCACAAGGTTGCTGCTTTTGGAGGGTTCCCCCACTAGAGGGAGCATGATATGCTGAGGTTGAGAAAAGCACTGCAATGCAAACGGAACAAAGTACACCTGCAGCCTGCAGATCGAGGCGGGGCTGCACTTGGGGAGTAAAGGCTTTGTAAAACTGCACAGCCTTTTTAGCTTTTTAAACAACATACTCCATCCTACACCAAAGTTACGCACACATTTCCTATCATGTATGTCTATGAAAGACGGTCGAACCAATCAGAGTAGCCCCCCCAAATGCAGCCCCACCTCGATCTGCAGGCTGCATCTGGGTGCTTCTCAACGGAACTGGAAAAATAATAGTTGTCAGACAAGTTTCCAGATAGCCCCGCCCCGTTCAACCAATGAGCAAAGAGCATGAAGTATTTCATGATCAGAAAAGTATGCACTTCAGCTTTAAGATTTTTTTCTTTACAATAAATTTAAATGAAAAAATAAACAAATGCTGAAGGTATAAATTTGAATCTATAGGCTATAATGCTTATCACCATAAGCTGTAAAGTAAGCCATAGCATCTGCTGTAAATATAGACTAATTATTTGCTTCTTTTAATTCATATTAGGTTGACAATCTTATTATTAGATGTTTAAGTTATCTATTAGTTATCAAGTTATCTTTGCTTGGACAAGACCAGTTTCATTTTAGTATCCCTACAATTATAGTTTTTGTGAATATTTTTAATTACAAACCCGATTCCAAAAAAGTTGGGACACAGTACAAATTGTGAATAAAAACAGAATGCAACGATGTGGAAGTTTCAAATTTCTATATTTTATTCAGAATACAACATAGATGACATATCAAATGTTTAAACTGAGAAAATGTATACATTTAAGGGAAAAATGAGTTGATTTTCAATTTCATGGCATAAACACATCTCAAAAAAGTTGGGACAAGGCTGTACCACTGTGTGGCATCCCCTCTTCTTTTTATAACAGTTTGCAAACGTCTGGGGACTGAGGAGACAAGTTGCTCAAGTTTAGGAAAAGGAATGTTGTCCCATTCTTGTGTAATACAGGCTTCTAGTTGCTCAACTGTCTTAGGTCTTCTTTGTTGCATCTTCCTCTTTATGATGCGCCAAATGTTTTCTATGGGTGAAAGATCTGGACTGCAGGCTGGCCATTTCAGTACCTGGATCCTTCTTCTACGCAGCCATGATGTTGTAACTGATGCAGTATGTGGTCTGGCATTGTCATGTCATGTTGGAAAATGCAAGGTCTTCCCTGAAAGAGACAATGTCTGGATGGGAGCATACAGTATGTTGTTCTAGAACTTGGATATACCTTTCAGCATTGATGGTGCCTTTCCAGATGTGTAAGCTGCTCATGCCACACGCACTCATGCAACCCCATACCATCAGAGATGCAGGCTTCTGAACTGAGCGCTGATAACAACTTGGGTTGTCCTCGTCCTCTTTAGTCCGGATGACATGGCATCCCAGTTTAACAAAAAGAACTTCAAATTTTGATTTGTCTGACCACAGAACAGTTTTCCACTTTGCCACAGTCCATGAGCCTTGGCCCAGAGAAAAGGCCTGCGCTTTTGGATCACGTTTAGATATGACTTCTTTTTTGACCTATAGAGTTGTAGCCAGCAATGGCGAATGGCACGGTGGATTGTGTTCACCGACAATGTTTTCTGGAAGTATTTCTGAGCCCATGTTGTGATTTCCATTACAGTAGCATTCCTGTATGTGATGCAATGCTGTCTAAGGGCCCGAAGATCACAGGCATCCAGTATGGTTTTCCGGCCTTGACCCTTAAAAACAAAGATTGTTCCAGATTCTCTGAATCTTTGGATGATATTATGCACTGTAGATGATGATAACTTCAAACTCTTTGCAATTTTTCCCTGAGAAACTCCTTTCTGATATTGCTCCACTATTTTTCACCGCAGCATTGGGGGAATTGGTGATCCTCTGCCCATCTTGACTTCTGAGAGACACTGCCACTCTGAGAGGCTCTTTTTATACCCAATAATGTTGCCAACTGACCTAATAAGTTGCAATCTGGTCCTCCAGCTGTTCCTTATATGTACATTTAACTTTTCCGGCCTCTTATTGCTACCTTTCCCAACTTTTTTGGAATGTGTAGCTCTCATGAAATCCAAAATGAGCCAATATTTGGCATGACATTTCAAAATGTCTCACTTTCAACATTTGATATGTTATCTATATTCTATTGTGAATAAAATATAAGTTCATGAGATTCGTAAATTATTCCATTCCTTTTTTACTCACAATTTTACCCAACTGTTTTGGAATCGGGTTTGTAGATTTGATCTTTATTTTCTATTTTTCATTCTAATTTTAGGTTTAATTGTAATTTTGTTGTGTATTTTGTTATTTTAATTCGTTTTGAGTTTTTATTCAAATATATCTATATAGTTCATATTAAGTTTTAGTTTTTAGTTAGTTAATTTAGTTTAGTTTATTTAGTTTTAGTTATTTTAGTGCTTCAGCCTAAACTAAATGAAAACAAGAAATGCGGCTTTGGCAAGAAGCTAAAATAAAATTTTAAAATATATATTTCAGTCAGTAACATTTATTTAATTTTAAGTAATGTCATTTTGTAATGGTTTTAGTTTAGTTTAAAGATAACCCTGCTGGAGTAGACTGTCATGATGAGCCTATTTATCAGTTTCATTTAAAGATTTCGATTGTACTTTTCCCTTTTGTTTTTATAACTTTACAAAGACCTCAAACAGGTTAAAAATAAATGCAGACCTACATTGTTTATGCTTTCATTAAAACAACAACAATGCTAAATATTTGCTAAGAATTTCCTGTAAAGTTGTAGTTTGAAGGAGTGTTGTAACACCTCAGGCATTTTTTTTGACATGTCATTTATTTGACTATGCTACCTGACCTGACTGGAGGCAGTCTCAAGATGCGAAAACCAAACATCGCGAGAAATCCCAATCGCAGCCTGTGCTGTGGCTTAAACTCTCGTGAGATCTTCTCTCTGTCTCGCCTTGTTCAAAATCGGCTGGTGTCAACTCGCAAGGTAATCCAGATATGTTCAATTGTAATGATTGATTTAAAATGAAGTGGTTCTGGCTGGTTGAAATTTTGTTTTGGTAAAATATGACAGCGCGTCTTATATTGCTGGTGGAAATAAAAAGGCGAAAGGCCTTCCGCGAGGCACGTACCGTCCCTATCTCTCCAAATGAATGAAGATGTGTATCACAGATCATGTGCTGCCTCACGCCTCTTCAGACATTATGATGGTTCGTATTGCGCTCGGGTTTTGATTGATTTGCTTTGCTTTTGCATGAATTGTAGTGATCTTGCATAAGAGTAATTTCATCCATCTGCTTCGTGCCAGACGCCTCTCTTCACGGAAAGCTCCGATCTTTGTATCCTACGCCGACATTGTCAAAGGGTCGTAGGCCTTTATGAGCTCCAACAGACCGGCAGTAATCTAAATACATAATTTAGAGTCATATTAATGTTTTTAAAGAGCATTGTATTAGATATAACGTGGATATATATGTAGCGCAGCCGCGTTTCGTTGTCTCGTGACTTAAATTCATCGTTGGGGTCTCTTGCACGGGTTTGAGGAAACCTGGGTTTGTCGAATCTGTCAAAAACAAGGAAGCCTTTAAAAAACGATTAAGTATGTTACAAAAAATGTGTGTAAATGATGCTCGCGATGTGTTTTGTGTGGAAGGGGTTTGCTGGATGTGGGTCGGGGCGTCAGCACCATGGACAGCTCAGCCGGAGTCAGACCCCCGCAGCTTCCGGACATTATCAGATTACTGTTAGCACAACCACCTTCTCGCATTACTTAGTCGACACATTTACACATGCATTAAGTATTGTTTATTGCTGGTTGTGCAACTTTAATATTGTTAGACTTTGTCTTGATTTTATGTAGGGGAGGCTATGGCTAGTTGTCACACTTTTACCTCTGTCAGTTTTACTCAGAATAGGTTTAATTTTAAAAGTCAGTTTCTTTCTAGGCATGCTACTGAAAATCTATTGAACATTTCCTGGAAAAAAGATACAGTTTGACACACTTTGTCATTTTATGACAGCATGAACCAATAACAGGGCATTGTGAGATTATAAGTTATCAAAATGTGGACCTATCCTATTTATTTATTATAAATCCTATTTATTTATTTATTTATTTATTACTTTTTTCAGCAAAATGTAATTTTTGAAACACAAAACAAGTCATGTAACAGTGAACATGTAAAATGTTAAACTTTTTTTATTACAATATTTAGAACATTTGAGAATGCTGACATAAAACATTTATATAAGTCCTGAGCATACAGTTTAATGTTTTCAGTTGAAATCAGTGTCAGTAATGTGTGTTTAAAAAAAAAAAAGTTTTGTATTAGCCTGGATTTGTTTAACCAGCAGTTATAGCAAGCGTATGATGATTGGTATTTTAGTTTAAGAATAAAAAAAATAAAAAAATAAAAATAAATATATAGCCTATATATATATATATATATATATATATACATATATATATATATATATATACATATATATATACATATATATATATATATATATACATATATATATATATATATATATATATATATATATATATATATATATATATATATATATATACATATATATATATATATATATATATATAAATTTACATTACATATCAGTTGCTCACCAGTGGATCCACTGCAGTGAATGGGTGCCGTCAGAATAAGAGTCCAAACAGCTTATAAAAACATCACAATAACCCACAAGTAATCCACACCACTCCAGTCCATCAATTAACATATGTTTTTTTATATTTGTTAAAAAAAAAAATCCATCATTGAGACGTTTTTTGTTACTTAAAGTTGTTCCTCCAGTGAAAAAGTCCATTCCCTATTTTCTCTCACATCAAAACACAACAAAATTCTCTCATAAAATCCACTGACATATGTTTAGAATTATTTTTGCTGTGCATAATTCTCTTCTGATTCAGACAAGATTACTTTTTCACTGGAGATAGCAATATTATGGATAGAAGAAGTATTTTAGCTGGAAGCAACAGTTTGAATTATTGAACACCATAATGATGGATTTGTTGGTTGCAAACATGCAGCCTTTTTACATCACAAGATTTTTAATTGTAATTGGTCTGGTATCATGTGGATTATTTGTGGATTACTGTGATGTTTTTATCAGCTGTTTGGACTCTCAATCTGACGGCACCCATTCACTGCAGAGGATCCACTGGGGAGCAAGTGATGTAATGCTAAATTTCTCCAAATCTGTTCTGATGAAGAAACAAACTCATCTACATCTTGGATGGCCTGAGGGTGAGTAAATACTCAGCAAATTACATTTTGGGGTAAACTATCCGCTTAAAAGAGTTTAAAACTAGGTATTGGAGACATAATGCACTGGTTGAGAAATTGATTTGTGTATTTGGATTTGTCTCAAAACTTTATAGTTCCTTAGAGATAGGCACTGTGTTAGTAGCCCCAGCCTCACTTAAACAAGCTTAATTTAAACTTTAAGCCTTATACTTTGACATTCATGAATTAGGACAACGCAGCTTATGTGTTCTACATCTAACATGACTCCATCTGTGAATGTGGGATGAGGGATGAACAGATTGCAGTATGGCCTGAAGACATGGCAGGATCATAGTTTTTTCAGTTCATTGTGTGTAGTTGTTAACATTCTTGTAGCTTGTACACATAAAGCATACTAGTGAAGATCAGAAATGTACACACATCCAGAAGCGTCATGCTCATTCAATCCGCCCCCTCAGAATTCTGAGACTTGTAACTTCCAAATGAGTCTTTGATAATTAGTTGCGCGGTTACAGTGGGTGAAAGAATGTTTGACTGAAACATTCAGATTGCACAGATCATTATCAGTCAAGTTGAATCACACTTTATGTAGATCATTTGTTGTAATATGAGGGTGCATTTTTTAATCTAAAGGGAGCATATTTCTACATATCAGTACCTAAAAATGTGCATATGAGTATCTAAAAGGAACAAAAAAGTACCTTTTGAAAAGGTACTGCCCTAGTGACAGCTATTGTACCTTTTTTCTGAGAGTGTATAATAAAGCAATAAGCCCCAAGAAGCGGTGGTTTACAGTGAATTTATAACAGCTAAGAGGCGTTGTTACGCACGACGTGAAGCGGAGAATAACATTTCATCTTCTTTTCCCCTTTCCAGGACTCTTTTTCTCAGCTTTATATCCTTGTTTCTCAAGGCTTTCAGTGTTTTACCTCAGTGGATTATTCCACACCAAGGACTCACAGCTCTCTGGATTGTGATTGGCTAGACAAAGCAAAACATTGAATCATGGGGAATATTTTTGGCAATCTGCTGAAGAGTCTGATAGGGAAGAAAGAGATGAGAATTCTGATGGTTGGATTAGATGCTGCTGGTAAAACCACCATCCTTTACAAACTGAAGCTGGGAGAGATCGTGACCACCATCCCAACCATTGGTAAAATCCTTCTCTTATTTAATGCTTTTGTTATGTTGACTTTGTTACAATACTGTTATTCAGGTATCTATCTAGATACCCAGATATCTAGAGACGTTATATTTTACATGCTGTGCTGTGAGATGTATATACAGTAACTGAATTGTACTGTGATTCTGGGCCACACAATGTAAGTTTGTGATGTTTGTGTTTGTGCTTTCAGGCTTTAACGTGGAGACAGTGGAGTACAAGAACATCAGCTTCACTGTGTGGGATGTGGGTGGTCAGGATAAAATCAGACCACTCTGGAGACACTACTTTCAAAATACACAGGGTGAGTTACACATACACACAACTTCTCCCACTTAAACACAAGCTGTATTGAGTAAATGATTGTACTTTGGCATGTCTGTGTAGTTTCTGTTGTGTTCAATGAACACAAACTCCATTTACACTTCTGTGCCCGCAGAGCCATAAACATCAGTCAAGCAGGGTTATTATAGTTAACTGAAATTAAAACCAATAAAATGTTTCTGTTACTTGAATTAAAATAAACATTAACTGTTTATATAGATATATCTATCTATATCTATCTATCTATCTATCTATCTATCTATCTATCTATCTATCTATCTATCTATCTATCTATCTATCTATCTATCTATCTATCTATCTATCTATCTATCTATCTATCTATATATATATATATATTTATATATATATATATATATATATATATATATATATATATATATATAAACTATAATAATTACGCAGTGATACTAAACACTGGTTAGGATGTCCACATTAGCTCAAACACATTAGTATTCATAAATAAAAAAATTGTCTTTTCAAACAACACATTGCATAGATGTTTGTTGAATAATATTTAGTCTCTGTTCTTTATCTTTGCTAATTTTTCTGACCTTAGGTCTTATCTTCGTGGTTGACAGCAACGATCGGGAGAGAGTTAACGAGGCGCGGGAGGAGTTAATGAGGATGCTTGCAGAAGACGAACTGCGTGATGCTGTCCTTCTTGTCTTTGCAAACAAACAGGTACTGCATCTCTCCTTCATATGTCATATTCTTGATGTATTTTTTCAGCTGGAGATTTTAAATTGTGGAAATAACCAATAAAGGATTAAATTTTCATCTCAGGAATACATTACATTTTAAGTATATTACAGTTTTTCTCGATTGGTTTGGCTCATTTCTTGAAACCGAGATGACATTCTCAAAACCATAAGGTCATTTGGCCAAACAGTCTTACAGTTTTGCTCAACATTATAGCTCACTAGCAAAATCAAATATCTTTCCCCAAACTCTTCTTCCATGCTTCAAAAGCAGATTCCTTTCCCATATAAAAGGTCAGTACAGTCAAAATAGCACAGATCCTTCTCAATTGCCTTGGCACATGTGCATTCATTTAGTGCTTTTGTCAAAATAACCTGGATGGTTTAGCACAACACCATGGATCCCCTGCAAAAGCTCATATCTCTCCCAAAACAGTTTATCCATGTGTCAAAACTAAATATCCTTCTCATATAAATAGTCAATGCCCTAAAAATGCATTATACCTTTGGCATTGTTTAAGCACTGCAAGTCAAAATGCTTAGACGTTTTGTCACTGAGGCACAGGTCTAGCAACAGAATACCACTATGAATAAAACTAAAAGATTTTACAGTAAAATCAGCCTCCAATAAACCACTCATACTCAAGAAAACTGTAAACATTTTTATTCGTACAAAGAAATGTTAACATTAGAGAACATACTGTGAAAAGAAAACATATACAGGATTCTGTAAATGTGAACAGTTATAAACACAAACAAAAAACAAAAAAAACTCTAGCCTACCATACTGTAAATAAAGTTTCAGAACTATAGTACAGTAATATTTTCAGTGGTCGCCATTGTCAGCCTCTCTTTCCTGGCCACAATCCTCATCCTCCTGGCCATCGACGCGCTGCTCTCTGTTAGGCCATAAATTCTCATCCACATCGCAACGGATATTTTCTCTTGCTATGCAGCGAGGGAAGAAACGGCGTGAATGTCTCAACCATCCCCTACATTGATCCCCTGTGATGTCCTCACATGCAGCATCCATTGCATGCAGCAGGGCCCTCTGGTCTTGAGCCTGATGCTCATACACCCTCCACCTCCAAGCTGATTGATTGTCAAGTACTGTCATAAATTTATCAAATGTTCCAAGTAATTTTTTCATGGTATTATATCTTTGACTAATTTTGACAGTTGAACAGACAATTGTGCATATGATGACTTACACAATGAAACCATGCTGATATGTTTTGGAGAGAGTAACCATTTCACTGAAAAATCAACTAATCAGTTTAGATCAGCAAGATCTATTTATTTGGAAAATGTGCTAAATGTGGGCTCATTGTGCTAACTGTAGCTACTTGTACATAATCATTTGAAAAAAAGCACAGAGTCACTTGAGACATGTACTAAAGCATTTGCAATTTGATAAAACCAATGAAAAATGACATTCTGTTGTGAACAATTGCAAGGTGGTTTGGAGATTTGTCCATGTTATTTTGAGAATGTCATCTCGGTTTCAAGAAATGAGCCAAACCAATCGAGAAAAACTGTAAAACAGAAAACAGTTATTTTAAATTGTAATAAAATTTCACAATATTGCTCTGTTTAACTGCATTTTTGATCTAATAAATGCAGCCTTAGTGATCATAATAGACTTCTTTCAAAAACATTTTAAAATGACTCAAACTTTTTAATATTAGTGTATTCATTCCTTGCAGAAAACTGTATTTACTCAGAAAACACGGCTGCTTTTGAATGTTTATCAATGGACACTACATAATCTATTGAATGTAATGCGGCTGCTAGATCGTGTTTTTGTTTCAGAATAAAAATATCTGGTCCCATAGCAAATACTTAATTTCACAATCGACTTTTATTCATCCTTGACTCCAGGATCTGCCAAACGCTATGAATGCAGCTGAGATCACAGACAAACTGGGCCTCCATTCGCTCCGCCATCGCAACTGGTATATACAAGCGACCTGTGCAACCAGCGGCGACGGTCTGTACGAAGGGCTCGACTGGCTCGCCAATCAGCTCAAGAATAAGAAGTGAGGGGCGGGATTTTCTTAACGTGGCCGTCTCTCGCTTTGGGAAAGGGGTGGGACTAATTTGGCCTTTATGTTTGTTTTTTCTTTGTTTAATTTGAATATTTATTTGGTTGTACAGTATGTGGTTTAAAGAGCCTTCTATGCTCTGCACACACCCACACGCATTCACACGCAGATCAACATGCATCTAATTTCCTCTGCTGACTTCTCCATTTCACTCTACGAACAGTGTCGGTTTATCGCATCGACGTTTGGACAATTTCATCATCTCTCACTCGCTAACGTGTTTACAATCAATGTTGTCCTTGACTGCCATGAAGAAGATTGTTGGGTCTGGGCATGCTCATGTGTTATGTAATATGCTTCTGTATTTCTCAGTGGATGTGATTATGATGCAGTTTGCCTCCTCACAAACACAACATCCACAGTCTGTGATCCCGACAGTTTGTGATTGCGTTAGATACCCTGCTGTATTTTGCATGGCTTTTTCTCTCTGTGTCGTGTTAGGCGTTGTGGTGTAGTAGAGGTTAGATCTGCATGTGTGTGCTTAGTCACACGGAGCCAGTTGGTGTTGCATGCTGCTTTGTGGCCATGCTGTACTAATGGACAAAGTGATTGGACGCAGTACAACAAATGTCCCTTGTCACACATCCCTCACCTAGATTGTGAGTCAAACATGGTGCTGTTGGGCTGTCCACCATAATTTGCATTCGAGTGAAGCTGTAAATAAAGCTTTCTTCCAATCAAATGCCCCTTTGCTGTAGAACTGACTTGGCTAAATGTTGCATGGATAAAACTATTGTTATGTAAGAATCACTAGCATTGTCTGCATGGCATGCATGATAGATAGATAGATAGATAGATAGATAGATAGATAGATAGATAGATAGATAGATAGATAGATAGATAGATAGATAGATAGATAGATAGATGGATAGATGGATAGATGGATAGATAGATAGATAGATAGATAGATGGATAGATGGATAGATAGATCTGTTTAACAGTCTTTTGTTAGTTAGTTAGTTGCTATATTAATTTACCACTGACATGATTAGTAGATTATGACCCTAAACTGAGCTATTTTTGCTTTTGCACTCATATTAGTGAACAGCACACACATGAACACAAAGACTCTGTATGTCAGTGGTCTTGGCAAACTGCATAATAACTCGTCTACTTCTGTGTTTGTCGCATGTTTCATGCTCATAATGTGTTTTGTGGGTTCAGACTAACATATCACCCCCAACAAATGTGACTTTTGTTGAATCAATGCACACATTTTGGCTTTATTAATGATGTTTTTGATTTTTATAGTTCAGAAAGGAGAAAAAATATATAGATATATACATTTACAGTAGGTTTTCTTTTGTGTTTAACACTTCAGGCACATATAACAGATGGAGCGCTGATTTATAATTCATAGTATTAACATAATCTATGTGTTACAGACTACAAGGAGAAATGGAAAATCAAATGCTAACCTATTTTACCATGCTAGCTGGTGTAAATACAACAAAACTGTTTATCCTGCATTGCATATGTGTTGGTTATCCATCCTTCACTCAAATCTAACACTAACACAGGGTGTTTGTAATTGTGTTTGTTTCTGTGAACAGCACTGTTTTTTAGTTTGCATATTAGCTACACATTTTTGGCATCTTCCCACTTAATACCCAGCACCTTTACACTAAAACCCATTGTTATGACTCTTATGACTGTATGAAGATTTTAAAAAGGCAAGTCTTTTCAACCTAGGACGTGATTTGAATGGACTCTTGTATTATTTTGAGAGCTGTAGTGTGTGGATAATGCAGGAATGAGAGAGTTACCAAAAACAACTGTGCTATTTAGCAAGACACTTAACCTCAAGTATCCAGTTTGGCTATGGAACATAAGCTTAGTTAGCTTAACACACATACAGTAGTATTTCAACATATAATGCAAACAGCGATACGTCTACAACGCCGTTTCTACACAAGTCTGCAGTGTGAATCGTCCAGTCTGTAAAGTTTTGTGGCCTTATCTTCTTACAAATGTGTGTTTTGACAAAGTTATTTATTAACTGAGTTATTGGGTCACTGAGTTGCTTGTTTCGTTTTTGGTTGGTCTGGGAACAAAAGGGGTTAAAAAATCTCAAATACACTTATTCTTTGCATAACATTTTTTTGTGTGCTTATTGAGTAGCTAGGGTTGACTTTTTAGGATGGTTTAAATATTTATTTTGTCTTCTTCAATATTATTTTTTTATTTATGTATTTATTTCGGTGAGTGTTTTGGTGAATGTATTTTTTTCCTCTGTGCACTTATGCATTTTCTTTGTTGATTTTTTACTGTGTTGGGTAAATCATTTTGATGGCTTATACAGTGTCAGTGAACATAATCAATGAAGGAGGAAAACAATTTCTCACTCGATAATTAATAAATTAATAAATAGAACTTAGAAATCATGGATGAAATGTGTATGTATCTGTTACAGTAGATTAAGAAAGATTATTGTTGATTATTATAATGCAGACACCAAAATCTTTCTCTCCTTCTGATCCCTGACTATAACACTACACTCAAATAAAAACGTGAAAATTATTAGCTGTTTCTTCTCTCTTTTGTGTTTGTTCATTGTTCCTACTTACTTTTTTAAAAGTGGAAATAAAAAGGTTAAATAATGACCAATGTCTGCTGGCAGATTATAGTGGATAATGTTGAATAAACCTATCACACCTGGTCTGGAATATGCTTTAGCAAAGCCACCTAATGACTTCATCATATTGTATATTATGTTAAATGTCTTATATTGATCTCTGGTAGGCGCCAGTAATGAATCATGTCTAATCCTAGATTAAGTTTTAATGGATTGCATTATTTATCACGAAAAGTTAATCTCTTTCTGCACTGCAATCCCTCATGTCAACCAGAAGAGGACAGAACTATTGTGAAAACCATCACAGCTTCAAACACGTTTTAGTTTATGAAAGGAAGTAAAGATTAAAAAGCATATTCTCAATATGGCACATGATCTTAAATATGTCTTTGTCAATGTATAATATATATATATTCAGTGGAAAATCTATATTTATACACAACAAGCTGTTCAAAGCAGAACGTGTGTAAGAGAGCTCAATCAGGATGTGTTCTGGCCCATTATATTGTTGGCTGGTAAGATATTAACAAACAAGGAATGTGTCTCGAAACCATAAAAGATCTTGTTTATACACTGCATTTCCATGAAGAAAATTATGTATCAGAGCAAAAGGTGTATATAGAGCACAGTAAAAAAATCAGGGTTGTTGTGTAAGTATGTCTGTCTGTCTGTGTACTTGTTTGTTCAATCAGTGCCTCATACAGACCGGTAGTGCAGGAAGAGCTGGTCTTTAAAACCTGTTTTCCAACTGTGACTATTACACTGAACACTCACAGGCTGTCTGAATGGAGAACGAGGAGGAAGTTAATTGTTCAAAATTTACCAATATGAAAACACTGTATGCTGAGAACAGAAAAAAACACACACACTTTAAATTCAGAATTTTATTTATGTGTAGAATCCATTGATAAGACATATATATATATAGTTTCTAATAAAAGTTATAGTGATTACTGTTGAGGCATTATAATGAATAGGCTACAATCCAAAACGACGTTAAAAAAAAAAAAACCGTAAATACATAAATACAAAATCAATTTGTATTATTTTGAGAGTTATTTCTTGTGTCTGAAAGTGGTGTGTGCTCTATACACTTTCTTGTCTCAGAGGTCTGAAGCCATCTGAACCAAGGGACAAAGTGCTCTTTGTGAGACCGTGAGTCCAGAGCCATCAAAGAAACACTGATAAACTAGTGGACGATACTGGGACACAATGTCAGCCTTGACTTACACACAATGAGAGCCCTCAATCCAAGATCACGTTATTATCAATACAGCAAAGCCTGGATTTGTGTATGCGTGTTTGTTCAGGGAGAGAGAGCGAGAGAGCGAGAGCGCGCAATCTTGGCACATAAATCTATCACAATCTAGTCGGTGTTTTAGTGGAGGCTGTGAGGACTGTCGGTTACTGAGGGAAATTCAGAGCACTGTCGGTTTATAATGGCCAAGAGTTTGCTATCAAGGCTTTATGACCTCTTTACATGTTTGAAATAAATAAGTGCACGGGCTCTGGAATCACAAGGTCGACGTCACATTGATCACCCAATCACAGATCAGCATCGTTCACCTGTACGTGTGAACAGGTAACAAACGTCGAGACGCTCTCGAGCTTTTTCATATTTACCAATCTTTTAACATCGTCTGTATTCTGGTCGCTTTGTTGATTGTATTACAATTTTGGTTTGATTCAAAGTGTTTGCTTTGAACTGACGTGGACTATACTGAAGGATTTTATAGTCTAGCCTATAAACTTTTCCGTAACGGAAATGGACTACTTGATATTTTTTTCATTTGCTCTGAACTGAATGTGATATTTGGAACATTTTTATATTAAAAAGAAGAAAAAAAGAGAAAAAAACCTTCAGAAAAAGTAAGGCATTTCTTTCAAACTTAAACCGTGGTGAAGGGAGCATCGTCTCTTCCACGCTTATTTCGCCATGAATATTTAACTGTCTGCTGAGACTGACGGACTGACTTCAGATTGGGAATATTCTCTGATGAGGATGATGAAGATGAAATGTGCTGTGCTGCAGATGCTCGCGCTGTGTCTCGCGCTCCGTTCACCTGCGCGCGCTCAGACGGAGGAAGCTAAACATGAAGGTAAATCTGTTTTTAATGTGATGCATTCAGCTGTCTAGAAAGACATTTAAGAGAACAGCATAAACATTTGCATTTGAATCTCTAGCATGCTAATGCATTATGCATGTGCTACTTTTATTAAAGTTGACACTTAGCCTAGAAAGTGCACAAATTTCATGCAAGTGTAATAGTAATACTAGAGTGTAATTTGCATATAAACATTGTGAATATATCATGTAATTTAATTTTAAAGAAGTATTTACAAACAGCTCCCATATATTTACACAATACACATCCCAAAATATCCCAAAACAGTGATGTTGCTGTCAGTTGTGCATTCAGAAAACCTGTTTCTGTACCATTGTGTCCAAGCAAGATATATTTGTTTATTTTAGATTGTGAGTGTAAAAGGAGAGATTTGTTCCTGTACTAAATCAGTGCTCAGTTCAAATAACAAGTGACTCAACCAGAAGATTTTGATAAACCTGTTCCCTGACTCAATGGCTGTCTTCTGAAAAGAACGAATGACAGAGGAGTTTGAACTTGTGATGCCAACTGCATCTACTGAATCTCATTAACTACAATTGTGTATAGTTTTTTGGTTTTGTCTAAAGGGTGGCCTTATTCAAAGAGCATCAGAGCAAAATAGTGATCCATCAATATGTGGTTACATCAATGGTTAAATACAGTATTTTGTAAATTGTGTATGTTCACATAATGAGGAATTATCAGATGCAGAAAGTATCCATGAAGAAAATAATACACAACACAAGGAAAACGATCTGTTTTAGCTCACACACACATAAACAGAGACAGAGTGAGATGTGATTTGATGCACCGGTTGATCTTTGGCCTCTGCAGTAGTGTTGACTAAGAAGGGTGGAGCACAATGGCATGAACAACAACAGGGTGTGTAGTCCAGGTGATCTCATTGGCTACAGGTGAAACTACTGGCCAGAGTCACATAATCCCACATCAACTCTCAGACCAATCTTATTTGATTGTGACCGCCTGAATACACCTATAAAATCCCTTATCATGCATTTCTTTATTTCTTTAAGCATGGTAATATACAATGGCAGTGTCAATGTGTTTGGTCTTGGCAGAATAGATCTGCTATGCTTCTTCAGCTGCTGTGGAGCAGGTACTGAGACTTGCTACCACCAATACATCCATGACATGCTGCTGTGAGCCTGTAACAAATACTACTGCTGCACATATAACATTGAATAACCCCCATATAAAGCATACATAAAACTACCCCGTGGCAGATCTGTGCAGGTGGAGCTGGGGAAGATGAAGGGTTTCTGAAGTGCGCTGCAACTGCTACAGCAAGCACTAGCCGAATATTTGAAAGTTGAGGGACCTTTAACTTTTTCCATGCAATCATAATAAATGTTTAAGTTTTCAAGCTTCGAAAAGGTTCCAAAACAACCATGAAAGTATCATAAAAGCAGTCCATACAACACATTCACTATATTCCAAGGCAGGTACAGCATTCAGACTGAAATGTAATGTGTTATTTAGTGAAATCTTGATGGAGTATGTCCATCCCAGCTTTTCTTTCTTTAGTTTTTGAAAGGCTGGAGGGGGAGGGGATGTTCAATTCATGAATGAATCATTCTTTTGAATCAGATCTTTTCAATGAACTGGTTAGAACGAATCACACTGAAATGATTCTTGTTCATTGTGATTCAGTGTTTTGGTCTCTGCAAGTGCTTAGTGCTCAGTGTCCAGTACAGTAAAGACTGAAATACACTACACAACCTTTAAAATCTGCTCATGGCGATTTTTAAATTGTTACAGAGAAAAATAAAGTCATCATAAAGTAAACAATTGATGATCACACACGACAAACTCACGGATAAACATGTGCCCCATTGCTGGTAGACACATGACAGATGAAATATGTGTTCTAAAATTGTCTCAAAATATCAAACATGTTTAATATCCATCAAATGCATAGAATGATGAAAAATCCAAGCATGTGCAATTCCAAGTATTTCGACTCGTCCAAAAATCTGTTCAGTTGTTGTGTATTGATTTCAAGCTGTAAATAATGACAATAATGATTTCATTTTTGGGTGAACTATACCTTTAAATGCATTTAACTGTTACCTGTGCTGAAATCAGTATGTAAAGAATTCCATTGTCATTATTATTAACACTCATAGTTTCACTGTGAGGCATTTTTATGTTTGTCAATGTCATATTAAACAGTGCAATATGTTTATCTGGCTAGAGGAGTTTTTTTGGAATGATTCTGACAGAATGTACTACAGAATATTTTTCATAGTGACAGACTGACATTGACATGTTATTTCACAATGAGCTGCTGTGATGCATATACAAAAATAAAAAACAGAATATAGTAAAAAAGTTTGACTGAATATCAGTATAATTTCCTATATGGCTCTACAAAACATTTTTGAAAGAATGTATTCAGGAAAACCTGTGCCAAATGGGTTTAGAAATACATACAGTACATGCCATTTACTAATATGTAACATGTGAATGCATAGTTTTCAGATGACCATTGCACTTATGTCATACAAAAAGATATATGTCAAAGGTTCTGTGAAGATTACAGCAGTTGTCGACCTTTTGGTATTGTTGTGAAGTGTTCTGAGTGGAGTCTGAAGACGTCAGTATGAGTAGTACAGTGTGTTACAGGCTCCCACACACATACTCAAGACCGCTCCTCCAGGAGTGTTGAATAGATTCACCAGCACAGTGTGTGTAGCCTCTCTGTTTCTGCTGTCGCCTCCACATTCATTGTACATTCATTTATGGAAATACTCAGTTTTGAGCACTGCCAAATTTTTGGTTGACGTCAAAGGACGTCGTTTGAGTGAACAGTAAACATTCAGGCCCAAATGTAAAAAAAAAAAAACCCTTCCATCTTTATGTGGAACCTACTGAAACTTTTATTATTAGATTATAAATGGATGCCACAGTGTTTTATTACAACTAATGTGACATGTTCACGTTAAACTACAATTAAAAAAATACTTTGAAGGTGTCATTTAGGTTGTTATGCTAACAAGCGACAAAAATAGAAATAAAAATCACTGTTTTACTTTATAAGAAGGTTATTTGTTTAACATTAGTTAACTGATGATGAACAATATTTCTTAATCTTAGGCCTAGTCCACACGGACACGGGTATTTTTATAACCGGAGTTTTTCCTCCTGCGTTTAAAAAAAAATCCCGTCCACATGAAAACGTAAAATCATGATATCAAGCGCTGTCAAGAGCATGCCACACCAGCAAGCGGCGATATAACCAAAATCGTAAAGTCACCTTGGCCAATCAGAAGCAGTCAGCAGCACACAATCTGACGTCAAACACAGCGGATAACGGCGCACACTCTGACGTCGCAAGGCAAAAACCCCGGTTATACTGTCCACACGACAACACTGCAGCCGGCGTTTCTGAAAATGCTCACCCTGGCCGTAGTTTTCAAAAAATATTCGGTGTCGGTGCCCTGAAACTGCGTTTTCGTGTGGACGAAAGGCCGAACCGCGTAAAAAAAGTCACGGTTATAAAAATACCCGTGTCCGTGTGGACTGGGCCTTAGTTTCTTCACTTTTTAAAAGTTGTATCTGTTAACATTAGTTGTAAACCTATGACTGACTTTTATATAGTTATCTATGCATATTAAGATGGGATAAATTATTATTATTTTTAAATTTCATTTTAACTTTCATTTATTATTTCAGGGTTTTTTCAGTAATTAAAAAGTTAGCAACACCATGGAATATTATCCTTAACTATTTACTAGTCATTTACTGTGGTTATTATTGTGTGTAATGCTGCATCCAGGATTGCATGCACACATTCTCACTTAACCTCAATACCACCTCAATACCACGACTTAGGTGCCCTTGAGCAAGGCATCGAACCCCCAACTGCTCCCCGGGCGCCGCAGCATAAATGGCTGCCCACTGCTCCGAGTGTGTGCTCACAGTGTGTGTGTGTGTGTTCACTGCTCTGTGTGTGTGCATTTCGGATGGGTTAAATGCAGAGCACAAATTCTGAGTATGGGTCACCATACTTGGCTGAATGTCACTTCACTTCACTTCACTTCACTTAAACAAACACGTGTCTTATAAATCAAAATAATTCCTTCTCTTGCTCAGGGAAGAGGAGTAACCTGTAACTTTTAATGGCTTTTAGGTGCAAAACAAAGTCATTAAGCTAGGCATGGTTTCTCTGTGTCTGCATGCCTTCGTGTTGCGTGTTAGCTGACCCTTTAATGACAATAAATGATTCAGACATTAATGTGTAGATTTATGCGTCTTTATGCCTGTGAGAACCAATCAGTCAGGTTTGGATAATCTCTTTGTGACTGTGGCCAAGTTTCTGTTTACCAGGCAGCTAAAGCCTTGTCTGTTGTGTGCCGCTTTAGACCTCCCATGGCTTTTGTTTTTCGTACCTGTCTCTGTACCTGTGATGTGAACCTGATAGCTGAACCTAGCATGTGTGTGTGTTTTGTGAGCATTTGTTAAAGTTTGAGCGGGTTCCTACACTTGTTTTCGCGCTCTGGTTGAATGGGAGCATTGTGTCATTGTCTGTACACTTGAGTGCGCAGACTGAGGGCCGTTCACATCCTAACGTTCAAGCATTTAGCACTGCAGATTATTAAAGTATGAACAAACTTTTTTAAAACTAAGACTTCTTATTAAGGGTTATTTCACCCAAAATGATCATTCATCTTTTACTCACCCTTATATCATTCAAAATATGTTATGAGTTTCTTCTGTTGAGCATAAAAAAGATATTTTGAAATGTTATGGAAAAAAATCTCCATAATTTTCTTTTTCCTTTTAAAGTGTTTTTATCTTAAAAACAGTATACATGTGGTGCAACATCAAAGACATGCATCTAGTGCAAATTTACATAAACAACAACAAAATGTGTTCTGTGTACATACTCACAAAGTACATAAAATTCACAGAGAAACAGATAATGTCCTGGCAGAATATTACCATTTACTAAATTACTTCAAATGTGTAATTACACATATATTTAAGTACATGATATAAAAGTTTCAACAGAAATGACATTTAAGCATACAGTATTTTAGTTTACCAAAATGCTTGTCAGTTCATATGTCAGTAACCATGTGCCAAAGACAATAGAATTATGTAAATTATATGTGAATTATAAATAACGTGCAATTATGTGTCGGACAATATTATATTAAGTTTTTTTCACAAGTACTCTTTTAAAAGAATACTAAAGTATACTTTACTTACAATTTGAATAATATTTTATTTTCTGCAAGTACAGTTTTTTAAAAACAAATGCTTTTAATATTTGAAGTATACTATGAGTGAACATTCAATACATTTAAGTGCACTTTTTCACAAGGGGTGTTTTGAAATGTTTCTGGGTTTGTAGTTGTTTGTTTTAGGGCTCCTGTTCTTAGGAACATTGCCGGTGGAATGCAGTGTTGCGAGTTCCATTTAAGTGCTTCTGTCAACTTAAACCTACAGGACAACTGCAGTGCTTAGAGGTTGCTATTCCATAACGCAGGAGTCCTAATGCAGCTCGTAGTTATGATTCATGTAGTAACCTTTTAGGTAGCTCAGATCAAAAGTCTCTCCTAGGGAACTTCTCCTTAAGAGAAATAGCCTAAATTTATCAAATGACATACAGCATGCGTACAGTGTTAAAAGACATAAAATTAATGTAAATATAGCTCAGATGTTATGTTTCATTAGACATTGCAGAATTTGTGTTTTGGTAGATCTGAGCTCAGTGTGATTACCGCGGTCTTTTTCCTCAAGAGAATAATCTAAGCAGGCAAAAGTTCAATACTTGTACCTTTAAAAACACAAACTTCTGGTTTAACTGATGGTTTGAAGCCTTTTCTGACATTACTGGCCTTACCTGTCCTATTGTGGGCCATAACACCCTAAAGTACAACTCCAGATCTTATCAGTTCAAATTCTCAGTACACGTATCTATAGTATGGGAACTGTGTACATGTTAAAGGAAAGTCTGTATTTTGTACATTCAGGGTTATTATCGGTAACTATAACTTAAATTAAAAATCTAACCCCATTAAAAAAACATTACTTGAAACAAAATAAATGGTAACTAAAATTATACAGTACATATATAAAAAAACTAATCTTATTTAAAAAAGATAAAAACAGTCAACAAAATAGTTTGTGGTATATCAAAAATACTCAAATAAGTCTGCTGTGGTCTGTGTTTGCACTGTGTCTGCGTTTACCAAAGGAGAAGTTTGATAAGAACTAAAAGGTTTCTAAATACAGCCTGGACCTACAAGAATCCTTTCTGAAAAGCATACCAACACGATGTCTGATCGACACACCACACCTGTGTGGCTGGACCGAACACCTGTTTGCCTGTTTGTCACCTGTTTGTCATTTCGCAAGAGACCTTTAGGCCCATTTGTTGGACTCTGTAATGCTGTTAACAGTTTACAGTATGTGTGTTATCAGTAAGTGGCTGTGTTATTCAGTTCTATTGCAAGAAATGAAGAGATGCATTGCTCTATTTATGAGAATAGACACGTGTCAGCATACCTGCCATTACGGATGTGTGATTCTGTAAACTTATATGCTCTATTTAATCTGTTTTTTGATCCTAATGGATCATAAATTGACCATATTCTCAGAAGAACTCTTTTTTTATCTGTAAAGGTTTCTGGGGGCATTTCTGAGTGGGATTTTTTTCCTAGACACCCACCCTCAGTAATGGCTTGTTTTGACCGTGGCAGATTTGAACCAAAGGCAAAATTTGAAATGCAAAATAGCTTCACCTCAAACTCCTGTAGACCTCTTTTACCTTTCAGTTTGCTATCCTAAGAAAAACAACAACAGCTGTATGTGTGATATAGTCATCTGAAGCTCAGTTTGAGATTTCTTTTGGATTAAATAGGGCATAATGTGCAGTCAGTTCGCCATTATTGTAAATAATGACCCATATCAAGTTATTTTTGTGATAATACGCAATTGTTGGTCATTATATTTCTAGTAATTACAAAGCTTCTTACAACATTGATATATAAATGGGCATGAAATATTAAATATTTGCTAAGATTGTGATATAATTAGGTGATGCATGTTTTCAGATTTTTTTGCATTTAATAAGGCATAATGTGCATTCAGTCAATCATTACTGTAAATAATGACCCTGTAGAATTATTTTTTGCTAATATACAATCGCTGGTCATTATCCCACTAATAACAAAGATTTTACCACATAAATATAAAAATGGGCATGAAATGTTAAATATTAGCAGAGAACGCAGAGTAATATGATAGATATTATGTATTGAAGCAGTAATTATACAAAAAATATTTGAACATATGTATTTCATCTATTATATACACTACTGTTCATAAGTATGGGGACTTATGTAAGGTTTTTTTTTTGGCAGGGGTGGGGGGGGGGTATGATAGTTTCATTCAGCAAGGCTGCATTAAATTGATGAAAAGTGATTGTTTACTGTTAGACATTTATATTGTTAAAAAAACATCTTATGTCAAATAATGTATCATGGTTTCCAGAAACATATTAAGCAATATTTCTTGAGCAGCAAATCAGCATATTAGAATGATTTCTGAAAGATCATGTGACACTGAAGACTGGAGGAATGCTGCTGACAAAATTCAGCTTTGACATCAGGAATATATTACTTTTTAAAATATATATTAAAATAGAAAACACTCATCTAAAATTGTAATAATATTTCACAATATCACTGTATTCTTAATAAAAAATTGCAGCTTTGGTAAGAATAAAGAGCACATTTCAAAAACCTAAAAATCAAAAATGGCATACTTGAAAATTGTCGTGCATTGTTTTGTTTTACAACAAATTCACTCTTTCTTTCTCTCTCTCTCTTACTTTCCAGTGTGTACAGGCACACAGAACTCGCTGAGTGTGACAGGAAGCTCTGAGGTCCAGTACAAACTCATGAAAGAGATGTACACAGGCTGCAAGATTGTCATAGGCAACCTGGAGATCACGCAGATGGAGCACAACCGCGATCTCTCCTTCCTGCAGGTGGGGGAATTAGACCACGTTTTAAAGGATGTAACAAGAGATCGGGCCACTTTTGAATAAAGCACAAGTGTACATGAGCTTACAGCAGTCCAGCCTCACATCTGAGTCTGTATGTCTATTATGCTTCACTTTATGAACATGTTACACAACTGCTCCTCACAGTCTATCCGTGAGGTGACGGGCTACATCCTCATCGCCATAAACCAGTTCAGACGTTTACCGCTGGAGCAGCTGCGAGTCATCCGAGGGACGTCTCTATATGAAGATCGCTTCGCTCTCGCCATCCTCGTCAACTATCAGAAAGACGGAGTGTACGGACTAGAGGAGCTGGGCCTCACACACTTGACAGGTGCGCTCACACATACGTGACAGGTGACACATGTGCACCCACAGAAACACATTCCATCAAAACGCCCACACAGTTTTCATGGCAACTAGCCTCTCTGGAGGGTGTGGTGTGGAAGAGTGAGTCAACGGACAGGAAAACATTTGTTTATGTATGTATGTGGTTTATTAAAAGAATTCACCCACAAATGAGAATGATCAGATCATAGACCCAAACCTGGACCGACACATACTTGTGACTGCCTTACAGCTTGTTGAGAATTCCTCTATTATATCGCTCCTCACGATAAATTCCAGGAGATTGACGTTAGATGGCTACAGTTAGACTAGAGCATGTCCCGACCTGCTTCAGCAAACATGACACATTTAATGTGAAATACAATCCAAGTCGTTTTATCTTTCCATTGTGTGTCTGTGAGTGTGTGAATCAATGAACGTGTTTGTCATTTTTTCCATTGCCCTTCCTTTAACCTCTTGTTAATTCCATTGTGACTCAATGTGCGGAATCAATATGAATGTTAAATCTGAGCACAGTTTATTCTGTACTTTATTGGTAATGTTTGATTAGGTTTTTCAAAACATTTCTTAGCATGAATATTGGCGTTTGAGCTATAAAATCACACCCTAACAATCACCTTACAAAACCATAGCAACCATGTGGCATCGACTTTTACACAGTGAAACAACATTAAAATGTTCTCAGGAAATTTCAGGAAAACCTCATATCCCAGAAAAAAAATCTTTGTAAATTCTCTTTGTGTTTATAAAGTATATTTAGTTTAGAGGACATGTTTCAAGTTTCGACTTCTAGAAAGTACCATTCTGTCTTTAATCTTATCTTGATATTAACATTTTTCTCATATTCATTGTGCTCTGCAGAGATCCTGGAGGGCGGAGTGCAGATCATCCAGAATAAATTCTTGAGCTATGCGCCGCAGATTAACTGGCTAGACATTGTTAAAGACAGCGGGGCAGAAATCATCATTGAAGACAACGGAGCAGAACGTAAGGAGACATAAAACTGGCTTTTAACATGCTTTTTTAAATACAAATATTGTGATATATTGCAATTTCAAATAGCTGTTTTCTATTTTAATATATTTTAATATAAAAATTATTCCTGCGATGCAAAACGGAATTTTCAGCATCATTACTCCAGTCTTTAGTGTCACATGATCCTTCAGAAATCATTCTAATATGATGATTTGAAACATTAATTTTTCTTATTATCAATATTGAAAAAAGTGTTTGCTGCTTATGTTCAAAAGAACTGCATTTATTTGAAATAGAAATATTTTGAAACATTATACATGTTTTTCACCTGAGGAAATTTCCCGCTGATTAGAAAACCGGCTTTACTGACGAGATGCGCATTAACGATTGGCCGATCGTGATCGGAGCAGCCCTAAAATATATATATTTTAATACATAATTGTTATCAGAGGATCATATTGTGTCTTTTCATAGATCAGGAGGCCTAATGGAGTTCACTGTAATGTTTTATTTGTTTAAGATATTTGTTTTGAATGTGTAGCTAGCCCAATAGATTTTACGGTCACACTTTATTTTAAAGTCCAATTCTCGCTATTAACGAACCACTAACTATGATTTTGCCTCAATAAACTCCCAATTTGCTGCTTATTAATAGTTAGTAAGGTAGTTGTTACGTTTAGGTTTGGGGTAGGATTAGGAATGTAGAATATGGTCATGCAGAATAAGTGCTTTATAAGTACTAATAAACAACCTATATGTTAATAATAGACATGCTAATAAACCACAAGGTAATATTGAGAATTGGCCACTAAAATAAAGTGTTACCGATTTTACTTCGGGTGATGATCTTATGGGAATGTATAAATTATATTTTCTGCATTTTCTGTTTAGGTCACTGTCATGAGTCTTGCGGGGGTCAGTGTTGGGGTCCTGGAAATGACTCTTGTCAAATCTGTAAGTCTGTGGAAACACACTCACACACACTGCTGACTATTAGTTATTCAACTTTCTGTATCTCTCTCACACACATATACACACTTCTGATGTTTCTCTCTGGTTCTCAGTGACTAAGACAGTGTGCGCACCACAGTGCAACGGCCGCTGTTTTGGCCGCAGCCCGAGCGAGTGTTGTCACAGCGAGTGTGCGGGGGGCTGCACCGGGCCGCTCGACACCAACTGCTTTGTATGCTTAACAAACTCACACCAGATCTTGAACATGTGTTGCACTAACATACCAGATTCATGAATCAAACCTTGCTTGCTTTGACTTGGTGTCTGTGTGTTTACAGGCCTGCAGAAATTTTAACAACTCGGGATCGTGTGTGCCACAGTGTCCTCAGGCTCTCATCTATAATAAAGTGACGTTCAAACTGGAACCGAATCCTAATGCAAAATACCAGTATGGCACAATATGTGTATCACATTGTCCCAGTAAGTGATTCCTTGGGTTACATAGAGTTCATTTACCTGTAGCTTAGCACTTATTAGCACTTATAATGTCTAAACTGAATATCCTGAATAGGGTTTTTGAAGAACTGATTGTTTAATTCAGTAGTTTGATATCCTGCCTTTAAACTTACTTGCTCTGTTCTCTTGTATTCTAGCTAACTTTGTTGTAGACGGCAGTTCGTGTGTTAGCAGCTGTCCAGCAGACAAGATGGAGGTCGAAAAAAAAGGAGTGAAAAGATGTATGCCGTGTGGGGGTCTCTGTCCGAAAGGTAACATGCTTGCCCAGTTATCTAAATGGGGGCATACCACAGACTTTTGTCGTTTTTACACTACTGATCAAAAGTTTGGCATAAGTATGATTTTATTAATCATAGTCTCTGCCCACCAAGGCTGCATTTATCTGATTAAAAATACAGTAAAATAGAAATTATATTACAATTTGAAATAGCCGTTTTCAATATTAATATGTTTTAATATGAAATGTATTCCTTTGATGCAAACTAAATTGTAAGCATCATTACTTCATGCTTCAGTATGTAGCAGTAAATTTATGTTTTAACAAAAAATATTAAGCAGAAAAAACTTTTTCAACATTGCTAATAATAAGAACCATTATTAATAATTGAGCACCAGTAATCATGCAAAGTAACTGAGCAGCAAATCTGCATATTAAAATGATTTCTGAAGGATCATGTGACACTGAAGACTGGAGTAATGATGCTGACAATTAAGCTTTGCATCACAGGAATAAATTAAATTTTAAAGAAAAACATTTACATTTAATTATTCCAAGGTTTTCACCAATATTGTATGTAAAGCTAATCAAAATTACTACCAACTAGCTCCAAAAACCTTTTTTTTTTCATTTTTAGAAACCATCTTTGCATGTTCCCAATCATAACTGTGTTCTCTCGGTTTTTTTTTCTTTGCGCAGCATGTGTTGGCACTGGTCCACCTTCCAGACAGACCGTAGACTCGCAGAACATCGACAGCTTCATAAACTGCACAAAGATAAAGGGCAGCCTGCATTTCCTCATAACAGGAATTAAAGGGTGAGATTAGAGATCACCAGGATTTGAGACGGCGGTGATTGAAATGTTCATGACAACAATTACAGAGTTCTCCTTTCTTACTCACTCTTGGACAAATTAAACTAGTAAGATAGTGAAAGGTGTTCAAGGAAGTTTAAAAGTGACCCAAATATGGTTGCAATATGCATCACATACCGTTCAGAAATAGTGACCTTTCTGTGCCTTTCTTTCCTCCACAGAGACAGTTATAATAATATTAGTGCTCTTGATCCAAAGAAACTGAAGATCTTCAACACTGTCAGAGAGATCTCAGGTGTGTGTGTGTGTGTGTATCTTTGCCATTTCTTCTGCCCTTTCTGTACACCATTCAACTTACCCTTCTGTTCACTTGACAGATATTCTGAGTATTCAGTCTTGGCCTGAAGAGCTGGATACTCTTTCAGTTTTCTCAAATCTAGCAACAATACAGGGAAGAAGTCTGCACAGGTGAGCATACTGCCCATCCTTTGTTTGTTTGTACGTCTCCTCAGTTCTTAACGCTTAAAGGCATACGTGTATGCAAAGCATTCATGTTATTAGCAGTGCTTGCACTGTTTGTGCTACAGACATAAATTATACCTTAAATCATTAAACTTGTAGTGGAGAGGTGTGCTATCACTTTTCTAAGTGATTTGATTTGACAATTAAAAAAAATCCCTTACTTACACTTAAGTTGGGACCATATGTAGTGTAGGGATCAGAATTTATTGGCTGGCTTTTTTTACTTTGACCAGTATGCAACAGCCTAGCAGCAAGTTAAACAATTTAGTTCTATTTTTATATTATATATTAACATTTTATGAAATTACATTTTTTATTACTTTCAAATATTGGTTTTTTTTTGTACTTATTTTAAGTTTTCCTCAAAGCAACATTTTTAGTTCTCATGTAAGTTTTGTAAGTTTAAAGGTGCTCTAAGTGATGTCACATGTTTTTTAGGCCAACACATTTTTTGTCACATCCAGCAAACATCTCCTCACTATCCGCTAGCTTCTTGTCCCCTGAACACACTGTAAAAAAACGGGGTCTCTCTAGACATCACAGGCTCCACAAACATTTCTGTCGATAATAAAAAGTTCATTCACAATGATGATTTTGCCTGACAACCATGAATGAGGCTCTTGAGATGTTATTTGAATTATATGGATAGTCTTCATGAGAATACTTGGGGCGATGCTATTTTTTGAAGGTTGATCTCGTTGTTGCAACTAACCCAACTGCAGCAGTTTTGGATTGAGATTTCAAGAGTCTTAAAGTCAATATGAAATGATGTTCACAACCCATTTTAGTTCTTTATCTGACATACACTATAGTTTGGAGATAATCAGATTTTATTAACTTTTTTAGTACTTTTACTCAGCAAGGATGCATTAAATTGATCAAAATCTACGGTAAAGACATTTATAATGTTACAAAAGATTTCCATTTTAGATAAATGCTGTTCAACAAATGTTTTCAACATTAATAATAATAAGAAATGTCCCATGTGCATCAAATCAGCATATTAAAATTATTTCTGAAAGAGCATGTGACACTGAAGAAAGGAGTAATGATGCTGAAAATACAGCTTTGTTGAAAAAATTTTAATTTTTAAATAAATTAAAATTGTATCTTATATTATATGTTATGTCATAATAGAAAACAGTCGTTTAACAGTTATATGTAATAGTATTTCACAATATTACAGTTTTAGCGCTAAAAATGCAGCCTTGGTGGCATTGGAGACTTAAAAACACCCCCCCCCCAAAAAAAAACAACAACAACAACAACAACTTTGAATGGTAAATCTGAATACAATTATTAATTAAAAATAATAATAACTTAACTCACTTACTGATGTATTTCTGAATGAAACATATTCAGTGAGACTTCTATCAATTAGGAATCTATACATTTTTGCATTTATCTTAACATACATTAATAGATTGTGTATAATAAAACCAGCAACTTGAATAAAACAATTAAAATGGGTCAGATATTTTCATGTTGACTTTAAAGGGTTAGTTCACCCAAATATTAAAATGATGTCATTAATAACTCAACCTCATGTTGTTCCAAAGCCGTAAGACCTCCGTTCATCTTCGGATATTTTAGATTTAGTCCGAGAGCTCTCAGTCCCTCCATTGAAACTGTGTGTACGGTCTACTGTCCATGTCCAGAAAGGTTATAAAAACATAATCAAAGTAGTCCATGTGACATCAGAGGGTCAGTTAGAATTTTTTGAAGCATCGAAAATACATTTTGGTCCAAAAATAGCAAAAACTACCACTTTATTCAGCATTGTCTTCTCTTCCGTGTCTGTTGTGAGAGAGTTCAAAACAAAGCAGTTTGTGATATCCGGTTCGCGAACGAATCATTCGATGTAACTGGATCTTCTTGAACCAGTTCACCAAATCGAACTGATTCATTTGAAACGGTTTGCATCTCCAATAAGCATTAATCCACAAATGACAAGCTGTCAACTTTTTTAATGGGTCGGAGTAATTCATTTACTCAAACAGTAGACTGACTGAACTGCTGTGAAGAGAAAACAAAAGACTGACTCGTTCTCGAGTCAAGAACCGTTTCTGTCAGAAGCGTCCGATTCGTGAAGCGAGGAGCTGATGATACTGCGCATGTGTGATTCAGCGTGAAGCAGACCAACACACAGAGCGTCTGAACTGAACTGATTCTTTTGGTGATTGAATCTGAACTGATTCTGTGCTAATGTTATGAGCGCGGGTAAACTGAAGGCTCGAATCAAGGGCAATCATCGCCAATGACGCCATTATACGTCGAGCGCAAAAGAACCGGTGAACCGTTTTCTTCAACCGGTTTATTGAATCGAACTGTCCGAAAGAACTACTGGTGATCCGAAAACCGATGCAACCGGTTCTTGACTCGTGAACGAGTCAATGTTTCGTTCATTATCTGGCTCGGCTCGGTGTTCATCTTCAGTTCTCTCTTCACAGCAGTTCAGTCAGTGTACTGTTTGAGTAAATGAATTACTACGGGATATTGGTTTGTTTAACTCAGAGGGAGTTTCAGCCACATTAAAAAAGTTAACAGCTTAAGTCATTTGTGAACTGTTTAAAACGATTCAGTTCGATTTGGTGAACTGGTTCAAGAAGATCCGGTTACATCGAATGATTCGTTCTAACTGACCCTCTGATGTCACATGGACTACTTTGATGATGTTTTTCTTATCTTTTTGGACATGGACAGTATACCGTACACACAGTTTCAATGGAGGGACTGAGAGCTCTCGGACAAAATCTAAAATATCTTAAACTGTGTTCTGAAGATGAACGGAGGTCTCACGGGTTTGGAACGACATGAGGGTGAATCATTAATGACATAATTTAAATTTTTGGGGGAACTAACAGTTTAAGAACAATGCAATTTCATTTGTCTTTTTTTTTTTAAATGACCTTTTCACATGTTATCTCTCAGAGGTTTCTCACTTTTGGTGATGAAGATTCCTACCTTGAAGTCCCTTGGTCTTCGCTCACTGAAGCGGATTGGTGACGGAGGCATCTACATCACAGGAAACAAACAGCTCTGCTATCATCACACTGTTAACTGGACACGTCTGTTCGGGAGTGGCCCTCGGGCCCAGCGCCGCCAGAAACCCCTCGACATCAAGGACAACCACCCACAAGAGCAATGCAGTGAGCACATATACTGTACTACCAAGATCTTTCAAATGGACTAGCTATGGGTTGTTATTGAGAAGTGGTTTTAAAGGGATAGTTCACCCCAAAATGAAAATTCTGTAATTTTGACTCACTTTACTCACTTAAACACAAAGGTAGATATTTTGAGTTTCAGTTCCCATTGATAAAAAATACAATGGAAGTGCTTGATGAGCTTCAAAAAACAAGCTTTTTTGATGAGCTTTTTTTGGGTGGACTGTCCTTTAATTCTGATAGTGCCATCAATTTAAAGACACAACTTCTCTTGAAGAGGGTTCTATGTTGCATATTACATGTTAAAAAAACATTTTAAAACTATTAAAGATAAAAACATATCATTATTCATTATTGCTGGTTAACAATTCATTATTGCTGTGTGTAGTTGAAGAAGGGCATGTGTGTGATCCCCTGTGCTCATCTGAGGGCTGCTGGGGTCCGGGACCTGATCAGTGTGTGTCTTGCAAGAACTATAGCAGGGGAGGAACATGTGTACCACAATGCAACTTCCTGTCAGGGTCAGTATAGGACAATGGCTGTGTCTCATTCTGCTCTCCAGTTCCAGATTATTATTATTATTATTATTATTATTTATTTTTATTTTTTTTATATGCATCTATATTGTAGCAGTGTATGATATGTACTTGTAACTAGGACACAAGTTTAATGTGTAAATTTGGTGCAATTAATTGTGTTGAAAATAACAAAACTTTTATATATATTAATATTTATATATATATATATATATATATATATATATATATATAAATGTGTGTGTGTGTGTGTGTGTGTGTGTACAGTTAACTGTTGTGCGTCATGAATGAATCCATGGTTTTTAATGAATCGAGTGAGCCAATGTTTCAGTAACTTATTCATAAAGTCAGTCACTTGCTTAATTTCTGAATTTAAATTAATCAGATAAATGAATGATTTAATGATTCATTCACTGAAACAGTGACTTGCCGCCACATACCGGCGGTTTTAGTGCCATAGTATATCATTTACAAAAAACATTTCATATTTCAATATTTATTATTATGTAATATTTTTAAAAAACATGAATATGCATTTATTATAATTATTTATTAAATGTTTACTATTTTTTGTAATGTTTGTAAGAAGCTCTTTTCATCTAGCTCTAATGATTTAATTTGGAATAGTAATTAACTGGCACATAATGTAATTGATTAGATAAATTATTAATACTATTTGTAATCTTTACAGTATGTTGACCGCTAGACATTTCCAGTGTATTCATATATTGAGCAGTCTGGAATGCATATGGAATGCACTGGAATGAATTTACAACTGAAATAGTGCTAAGAACTGCACTCCCAGGCAGTGAACAAGGGAGTGGACTGAGACACACCCAGTTTGTGTTTTTTAAATATGTATGCTGTAGAAAATGAAACAATATAGCGTATGATTTAGTACCATGAGAAATACAGAATATTTTCAGACCCCTGAATCATCTCTGTTGCTCTCTACAGCGAAAAACGTGAGTTTGCTGGAATTAAAAAAGAGTGTATGCCGTGTCATCAAGAGTGTGCCGTGCAGGACGGGACACACACCTGCAAAGGACCGGTAATCTATTGTTCTCTGAAAGAATATCATTCACTGTTTGCACGGATTGTTTGATTTATGAAATAATCTCTCTGTTTTATTCTTCTTGCAGGGTGCTAATGATTGTGCAGCCTGTGCACATTTGCAGGACGGGCCGTACTGTGTGTCCTCATGTCCAGAGGGGGTCCAGGGGGAGAATGGACTCATCATTTATAAGTTCTCCAATAGACAGCATAAATGCCAACCATGCCATGCCAACTGCACCCTAGGGTGAGAAAGCTCATATTTTTATGCACACTTTAGTTTTACTTATGGTTAGCACTTATTCAAAAGTTTTTACAAAACAAATCTGATTGCCTGTGGGGGATAAAATAAAATAAAAAAATACAGTAAATGAGGACCTCGGAACTCTATTTTTGAAATATTAATTTTTTATAAGTATAAGATGTAACGGCCTGTTTAATCCTTACAAACATAAATGAACACAACCATTCAGAAGTTTGAGTTTAATAAGATTTTATTAGAATCCCCCCAGCATGAATTTTCAGCATCATTACTTCAGTCTTTAGTGTCACATGATCCTTCAGAAATCATTCAAATATGCTGATCTGTTGCTCAGGAAATATTATTATCAATGTTAAAAACAGTTGTGCTTCTTAATAGTTTTGCAGATACTTTCTAAGCGTCAGTAGAAAGTAAAAAAAAACTGCATTTATTTGAAATAGAAATCTTCTGATTATTAAAATTATAAATGTCTTCATTCATCTTTGCTGTAAAGTATTCATTTGTTTCAAAGAATATTAAAAGTATGAATTTCTTTAAAAACTTTTGAACAGTAATGTATTTCAGTTGTAATGACAATGCATAATATTATTGAAATATTTTAGCAAATTAATAAAAGATGCATTTTGTATGTCTTCTGTCTCAGATGTTTGGGTCCAGGTCAGAATGAATGTGTGGATTCGCCCAGGAGAGAAGTTGTGTAAGTGTCTCCTCCTGCTGGTGTGATCAGTCACCTGCAGCTCCCTGTCTGTGTGTCTCATTGTGCATTTTGTGTTTCAGGTTGCCGGTGACAGCAATAGTGCTGAGTGTTATATCCTGTGTGCTGGTCGCTTTCTCAGTGTTTGTGCTGACCGTTCTTTATCGCAGAAGTGTTTCCATCCGCAGAAAACGTGCCATGAGGAGATATCTGCAGCGTGAGGAGGTGTGTGCAGACATATATTCAAAAATACATTCAGAAAATTGAATTCATTGCATTGAAGTTTTTTAAGGTTTAAAATGTGTTTTAGAGTTTCGAACCACTGGATCCAGGAGAAAAAGGCACTAAAGTTCATGCACGCATTCTGAGAGGGTCTGAACTACGAAAGATCAAATCTCTCGGCACTGGAGTGTTCGGCACTGTGCACAAGGTACTTACAAACTCTGATGTCATCACATGAGCTCATACTGAAACCTGACAATAGCTCATATCACTTACTGAAGCACTTCCTCCAGGTGTTCTCCTAATACACTGTTTTCTTTCTTTCTCTGATTCACTTATTCTGTTTCTTTATCCATATTTCATTTGTTTCTTCACAGGGACTTTGGATACCAGAGGGAGACACTGTAAAGATTCCAGTGGCTATCAAGACTATTCAAGACCGCACAGGACGACAGACCTTTCAGGAAATTACAGATGTAAGACACGCACACTGCACACACACACACACACACACACACACACACACACACACACACACACACACACACACATACATACAGATAGTGCTTATATACACTAATAATATTCAATATACATACTCTTTGTTTATTCAAAAGCTTTTCTAAAAATAATTCTGTTTGCCTGATGGGCGATAAATTAATAAATCACACAGATTTAGAGTAAATGAGGAGCTTGACAAATATTTTGATGAATACTGTTTTAATTAATGCTTTTATACTGCAAAGATCAAAGGTGACAGTAAACATATTTATAATGTCACTAAAGATTTCTATTTTAAATAAATTATGTTTATTGGAACTTTCTGTTCAGTTACATGGTTAGTTCACCCAAAAATGAAAATTAGCCCATAAATGACCTCAAGGCATCCTAGGTGTATATGACTTTGTTCTTTCAGACGAATTCAGTCAGAGTTATGAAAAATAGCCTTAATCTTTCAAGCTGTTGCAGTGCATCAGTCCAAAAGAATTGAAATAAAAAAGTGCACATCCATAATAAAAAAGTGTCTCACATGGCTCCAGGGGTGAACAAAGGCCTCCTGTAGCAAATTGATGCGTTTTTATAAGAAAAATATCTATATTCAAAGCGTAATAGTCACTTTAATGTAGCTTGCGCCAACAGTTAAATATTAAGCAGCACAATTATTTTAATAGAAATCTGTAAAATAATTTGTAATAATATTTCACAATATTGCTGTTTTTACTGTAGTTTTGATTAAATAAATGTAGCCTTGGTGAGCTAAAGAGACTTCTTTCAAAAAATTAAAAAATGTGTCCTGACGCCAAATTTTAAAATGTGATAATAAATGAACACAATTGCTGTTAGTTTCATTTCAGTTCAGTTCATTTCCTTTTTGTTTGTTCATAGCAGCTTTTAGAAGTTTTAAATTAGAAACTGTTGACTAATAATTTGTACAGCTCTGGCAGAATGTTAACCATTCATTAATACATTTACAAGACAACCAGATAAAAACATAAAAAAACCGCCAACATACAAAATGACATTCTGAATGACTTCTTTCTCTCTTGCAGCATATGTTGGCTATGGGGAGTCTGGACCACCCATACATAGTGCGGCTCTTAGGCATCTGTGCAGGGCCCAGTCTGCAGCTGGTGACTCAGCTCAGCCCCCAGGGGTCTTTGCTGGAGCACATCCGGCAGCGCAGAGAGAGCCTCAACCCTCAGAGACTGCTCAACTGGTGTGTGCAGATTGCCAAGGTGAGAGGGACATAAAGTGTGTTTTGTGGTAGTTGGATCATTTCAAGCCCACTTAAACAATTAAAGTCTTTCCTTGCTTGCTCCCTCCTAGGGTATGTACTATCTAGAGGAGCAGCGAATGGTCCACAGGAACCTGGCTGCCCGCAACATCCTGCTCAAGAGCGACTTTATTGTTCAAATAGCCGATTATGGCATCGCTGACCTCCTCTACCCTGATGACAAGAAATACTTCTTCAATGAAATTAAGGTAAAGCCGATTAAGTTCCACTATCAGTGGAAAGTTTTAAATAATAGAGATTTTTCAATGTTTTTGAAAGAAGTCTTTGCCTGATCAAAAATAGAGTAAAAAATGTAATATTCAGTGTCACAGAAATCATTCTAATGTGCTGATTTGCTGTTCGAAACATTTTTTTATTATCATCAATGTTGAAAACAGCTGTGCTTCTTCATAGTTTTGTGGATCTATGAAAAACTAATAAGTTTAGGGTAAGAAAGAATCTACTTTAATTCAACAAGATCACACTGAATTGATTGAAAGTGACAGAAAATCTCTGTTACGTATGTAACCACGGTTCCCTGAATAGGGAACGAGATGCTGCGGTGACGTCACCTTATGGGAACACCTCTCGTGTGAAGCCCTATACCATCCCGCCAATCCTATTGGCCAAATAGCGCTTGGCACTGCCCCACGCATGCGTACGCATCGTATACCTGAGTGCCGCGCGCTATTTCGCTCAGATTTCATGAACTGAAGAAGAACTCTATCAAGGTATGGAACGACCGGGACCGCAGCGTCTCGTTCCCTATTCAGGGAACCGTGGTTACATAAGTAACCAAGATGTTCCCTTTCATAGGTCACTTGGATGCTGCGGTGACGTCACCGTATGGGAACCCTATACCATAACGCCTGACGTACCTGATAGCTGGGATCCAAGGAAGCATCTGCTCAAGCGGAGAGAACCCGGGAGCCAGTAATCGTCCTCACATCCAGACTGTAAAACTTGATAAAAGTGCTCAGAGCGGACCATCCTGCCGCAGCCAGATATCATCCATAGAAGATCCACTGAGAAAAGCCTGTGAAGAAGCCACTGCTCTTGTGGAATGAGCTCTAACTCCTAAGGGCGAAGCGAGTCCGCGCGCCTCATAGGCTAAAGATATTGCCTCCACCAACCAATGGGACATGCATTGCTTTGTGACAACATGGCCTCTATTCTTGTGTCCGAAACAGACAAACAGCTGGTCAGACTCACGCCATGGGGCTGTTCGATCAACATAAGTCTTCAGCAATCTGACAGGGCAAAGACTCAGATCTTCTGACCCCGCCTCTGCAGGGAGTAAAGCCTCCAAGACCACTTGTTGAAAGTGAAAAGGGTTCAAAGCGAACTTAGGGACATAATTAGGCCTCGGTCGCAGCAATACTTTCACAGAGCCTGGTGCAAAATCCATGCACGAGGGCGAAACAGAAAAAAGCCTGTAAATCCGCAACTCTCTTGAGGGAGGATAAAGCCACAAGAAGAACTGTCTTTAAAGTCAGGATTTTATCCGGTATAACACCCATTGTGAAATGCCGGGCAAGCGTTCCCACGCGGACCGAAATAACGTTAGTGGTTTCAAGATTTCCGCCTTCTGCAACGTTTTCATACGCGTTAAAATCTCCAGGCACGAAAGGCTTGCGGCGTCCGTAAGCAGGGGAAGCGCATGCGTCAAAGTCGTTGCGTCTCGTTGTCTCGTCCCTCGGATTCTGAAGGCTGAAATGCGCAGAGTGTCTGAGGGAACGCTCGACATGGTAACTCGATCCAATGCTGCTCGAAGCACCCTTTGCGGCGAGACAGTCAATGTTTGAGCTTGGGGACTGCAGTGAGAGGGTTGGATGCGCAAAAACGGTCCAACAGCGCTCTCTAGTGGAGGGCATAGTCCCTGGCAAGCAGCGAGAATATCAGGAGCTGCTATTAGGGGCCCGAGAACGAGAGGCATTAGCCGTCGAGCTCAGGTCTAACCTCTTTCGCTGTCGCTGGCGAGCCAGTGGAAAAGCCTTAGGACCCCAATCCTTACGGGGGGGCGCAATAGGTGAAGGCTCTTCTCGTGAGGCAACTCGTTGGCGGTGAGAGGAGGTTGAGCGAGAACACGCGGGAGCCTACTGCTGTTCAATCTCCCTGGGCCTGCGAGGAATCAGCTGGCGGAAGGCGGCTGATTGCTGAAATTTATCCACCACCGAAGTGACCACCTCTCCAAACAAACCGTCCTTAGAAACATGAACGTCCATGAGAAAAGATTTGTCCTTTTCTTTGATGTCGGTGAGATTAAGCCAGAGGTGGCGCTCAACCTTAATCAATCCAGCCATAGAACGGCCCACTGCTTGAGCAGTATGTTTGGTAGCGCGTAGCGCCAAATCCATTGCTCGCCGCAGCTCTTTCACAGCCTCGGGTGTGATACCCTCCCCCTCGTCGAGTTCCTTTAAGAGCTCCGCTTGGTAGGCCTGGAGGACCGCCAGTGGAGCGAAGGATGTAGGATTTCCCGACGAGGCTGGACGTGACTCGACACGCCTTAGTTCCATGCCGTGGCCGAATTAGGCGCGAGATGTTCAGCGAGAGTCTCTTCCACCAGAGGCATCGCTGCATAGCCATGGTTCGCCATGTCAGAAATGGTGGCGAAATCCGCAGCCGCAGCGTTAGTAATGCGCGCCGAGTAAAGTTGTTTCCAGGACCTCGAAACTTCCTGGTGGAGGTCCGGGAAAAAAGGCAAGGGCCTTCGGTGCTGCATAGGTGTACGACTAGTTAGAAAACGGTCATCCAGCTTAGATGAAGGTTGGGCCTCGGCCTTCTCAACCTCCCAATCCAGTCCCAGTTTACCCACCGCGCGAGAAAACACGCTTCTCCTATCCACTAGGAGGGAGAGGGCTGCAAGCGTCAGCCGCGAAGTCCTCAGACCCCGAGGCCGCGGTGGATAAGATGTCGTCGTCTTATCTTCCACAACCGAAGGAGATAGCATCATATGCCTCCGAGGTGGGCTGTAAATCCTCATTTGAGAAAACGACGGGTTCGACAAAGCTCGCTTCTTTCACTAGGGTAGGGGAGAGCGAGCGACGTAGAGAAAACTCCAGCACAGCGCTGTCCTCATTATCCATGTCGCACATGTCTCCCCAAGCCATCGGTGAGGTGAGATGAAAATGGGAGCAGGCAGTGGACCAAAGCAATTTGAGGCAAAGCAGGGAAAACTCGAGATGTTTAAAACTTTTTTTGTTGTTGTTGCTCCGTTTGCATTTGTATTGTTTTACTACTTACACAATTAGTTTAACTATATATCATTATATTATTTACAATACACATATTTCAATTATATTTTATGGGGGGACAACCCTCAGATAGGGGGGGTCCGGACCCCCCCGACCCCCCCGCGATTTCCGCCTATGGGTTAGACGCGGGGGCAACCTTAGAAAATACTTCTACCCTCGAGCGCAGTACTCTAAGCCGCAGGCCATCACAATGGGGGCAAGAAGAAAGGCCACTAAGCGCTGCCTGTGCGTGATGTAAGCCCAAGCACACTACGCACCTTTCATGAGAGTCTCCCTTCGTGATGAACCTGGTACACGGTTCCTTACACTTCTGAAAATTCATCGCAGAGGAGTTAACACTGCTCGGAGAAAACCGCAGAGAACGCGAGATGATTCCTAGGGCACAGATGATTCGCTTTCCTGAAGGAAATGAAATCTGAGCGAAATAGCGCGCGGCACTCAAGTATACGATGCGTACGCATGCGTGTGGCAGTGCCAAGCGCTATTTGGCCAATAGGATTGGCGGGATGGTATAGGGCTTCAGACATTCGTCACACCGAGAGGTGTTCCCATACGGTGACGTCACCGCAGCATCGAAGTGACCTATGAAAGGGAAACATAATTATAACTTTACAAAATATTGGTAACATTTCTGTTTTAAATAAATCCTGTTCTTAAGAACTTTCTGTTCATTAAAGAATCCAGAATTTTTTTTTTTTTTTTTTGAGCAAATCAGCATATTAGAATGTTACACTGAAGACTGGAGTAATAATCACAGGAATATATTACATTTTAAAGTGTATCAGAATAGTTATTTTAAAGTTATTATAAAGTTATTATTATTGTTATTTTAAATTGTGATGATATTTAACAATATTGCTGTTTTTACAGTGCTTTAATAAAAAAAAGTGACCTTCCAAAACAATTAAAAAAAAAAAAATCCAAAATGCTAATGTATATGTACTATATTCAAAGCAGTTCCTCAACCAGTAACTGTGCCTCTGACATTTTTTCTAATGTTTGCAATTTCTAGACACCAATTAAGTGGATGGCCCTCGAAAGCATCTTGTTTCGTAGATACACACACCAGAGTGATGTATGGAGTTATGGTGAGTCCATGTGTTGCATGGTAAAGTGTAACTATAAAACTACGGAGCCCCGCACATGACATGCAAGAAAAAATAAATAAATAGTGCACACTATTTACTAATTCGTTCCCTCAATGTACTAAAACGTGCACACGATTACTATTGCGTACCCTCGATTTACCTTTTACGTTCCCTCGATTTGCTAAATCGTGCGCACGATTTAGCAAATCGAGGGAACGAATTAGTAAATCGTGCGCACAATTTATAAATCGAGTGAACAAAATAGTAAATCGAGGGAATGCTTTAGTAATCGTGTGCACGTTTTAGTACATTGAGGGAACAAATTAGTAAATCGTGCACACGATTTAGCCTAATATTTATTCCTGCATGTCATGTGCGGGGCTCCGTAACAAAACACTGCACTCTGGAGCTGATGATTCAATTAGAGGTCACTCTATCTGTAGGTGTGACTGTCTGGGAAATGATGTCATATGGGGCGGAGCCATACTCTGCTATGCGACCACAAGAAGTACCCGATCTGTTAGAGAAAGGGGAACGTCTCTCTCAACCTCAGATCTGCACCATTGATGTCTACATGGTCATGGTCAAATGTGAGTCCAGTCTTCTTATAGCCCATAATGCAATGTGGCAGTGATCCTGTGCTTCTGACCTTGATGAGCCCATCATCATTCTTACAGAGAATAGCATGAAAAATTTGTAAATTAAAATTTGGGATGCACAATATATAGGTACCATATCTGATATTTATCTGCAGAGTTTTGATATTTATTTTTATTTTCATTTTATTTTGATCAGTTTTGTTTTGTGCTTTTTTTAAATATTGTTTGTTTTATATATATAGATATATAGATATAGCTTCAATACATTTTTAAATTTCTGTTTGAATAATTTTAGTACTTTAACTGTTAACTGTCACCGGGCCCATTGGTGGGCCCCCTACATTTACTTCACTATATTACAATTAAATCCTAATCTAATCATGACAAACTATATATCGTTGGAAAGGTCTAAGACTCCTAAATAGATATTTTACCAATCTTTTTTGTAAATATTATGTAGGAAAAGTAATCGATTAATTCATGGCAAGAGGGCACCTCAAAAATCTACATTATAACAGGAGTTCTGACCTTTGTCAAAAAATATCTTCTTTGTTGCCTTTTTCTCTATCACACTTTAGAAATCATCAGAAATTATATATTTCTTGAAAACTTAAAATCTCAAAATTCATCCTTTGAAACCCATTTATAAATGTTTAAGTTAAGTTTAAATATAAGTTAAAATTTAAAACTGAATATTTATTAAATATATTTTAAATAAATAATTTAGAAATACAATTTATTAAAAATATTTTTCTTTTGGTATTAGTTAACAATAACAATATGCTTGTGCATGCTTTAAAAACATGAATAACTTAACAAATACTGTTAAATGTAGTATGTAGCAAATCTTGAGATGAATATTAATTTTTCAGACATTATACACATTGTAAAGTACATTATAATGTTGAGATGCCTAAATTCACTTTAAGCATTTATTATTCATTTTCACGTGTAACATATTATTTAATTTAGTTTTTTTATTTATTTGACAAAAAAATTAATTATATACATATATATATATATATATATATTCATCACTTATTTTAACAGGTTGGATGATTGATGAAAATGTTCGGCCAACTTTCAAGGAGCTAGCCAATGAGTTCACCCGAATGGCCAGAGACCCGTCTCGATATCTCGTCATCACAGTATGTCAAACTAACAGAGTACTTCATAATTTCCTTCATTGTATCTTGCCTGTCACGGTCAAACTGGATCTGTTTTGACTGTTGACTGTTGTTGATTGATGTTCCGCCACTAAAGGAGGAGCCCAGAGCCCCTGACCCGGCCTCAGATGAGTCCCATCAGAGAGGAACTGAGATGGTCATTCTAGGGGTGGCGCTGGAGGACCACGAGGATGAAGTCTTGGAAGATACGACAGACATGCCACGCTATATAACAACAGCCAGAAGTTTCTCTAGATTGCGTATAGATTCTCATCGGGTTCGTTTTATAATATTGCATAATTAATATGTGGTTTGAAAATAGACAAATGTACACCATTCACTACTCTGTGAATAATGAATTAATTAGCAACATATCTTTTTGATACTTCCAGTCAAGTTTGACTCCATCCAATATTGCTGGATATCTTCCAATGACCCCTGGTCTGGAGAGCTCAGTACAGGTGAGCTGTCAGTCATCTCTAAAGCTCATTTCAGTGTGTTAGGCCATCCATATTTAAAACTACATTGGAGAAGTAATGCACATAAGACATATATTTAAGAGCATATTGCTTAATATATACCTTATAATCTCTATATTGTCTTCCTCATATTGCTGTAGACGGGATGGGCATCTCGGGCCCGTCTCGACTCTGGATGCACTGTTTCTGAGAGCTCGGAGGGACGGGGAACTGCGGTGGAAATAGAGATGAATGAGGACATGTCTTCGGTTGGCAGCATGAGGAGGGTCAAACATCGTGAGGACAGCGCTTATATGTCACAGCGGGAAAGCCTTTTAGGACCTCCGGAAACAACCTCCACAGGGACTCCAGGAGAAGAAGACCAAAATGAATATGTGTTGCCTGGGTTTGGTGAAAGTCCAGAGAAAGGTGAGGTTAAGCAAATTAGAGCAGCACGTGTGTGATAACTTTATGCAAAATGTTGAACCTCAGAAGGTACTGCGATGCAAGAATGAAAAATCTGTGAAAGCCTGTTTCTGCCTTCATAGTAAAATTATGAGATCAGATTTAAAATAATACATTAATTTACATTGTGAGATATAAAATCTCATTCTGAGATATATATTTACAATTATGACATACACTACTGGTCTAAATATGAAATAGTTAAGATTTTTAAAACATTTTTGAGAGACGTCTCTCATGCTCACCAAGGCTGAATTTACTTCAAATATAAAAAACTGTTATATTGTGAAATTTTATTAAATTTTAAAATTATTTTTATCTATTTTAATATATTATAAAATTCTGGTTTGATGCTTAAACATTTTTTTATTATTATCTCTGTTAAAAAAGGATTGAATTTTTTTTTTAAGGAAACTAATACACTGCCATTCAAAAATGTGTCCAAATATATATACAGGTCCTTCTCTTAGCATATTTTGATGAAGTTCATTACTTTCCATAATGTAATGATAAAAATTAAACTTTCATATATTTAAGATTCATTGCGCACCAACTGAAATATTTCAGGTCTTTTATTGTTTTAATACTGATGATTTTGGCATACAGCTCATGAAAACCCAAAATTCCTATCTCAAAATATATATATATATATATATATATATATATATATATATATTTTTTTTTTTTTTTTTTAATGTATATATCTATTTATTATATTATATATTTATAGATTTTTAAATTATTTTATATTTAAAATTCCATTTTAAAATATATTAAAATAGAAAAAAAATCTTCTAAATTGTAATAATATTTCACTACACTACTGTTTCTCCTGTAATTATGATAAAAAAATACAGCCTTTGCGAACATTTAGAGGCTTATTTCAAAAACTTAAAAAATCTTGAGAAAAACATCAATGACATCAAATTAGAAAATCTAAGAATGTTGCAGACGCAATCAATAATTGTATTTTATCACCTTCCATAAGTATGAGTACCTAACATTTCATTTATTTGATTTAGACACTCTTCTGTTCACATCATCACGTGCAAAACGTTCTCAAAGAAGAATCTCAAGAGGTCATTCTGGAGACTTTTTGGAGGCCCACAGTGTTGCGGGTGAAGAATACGAGTATATGAACAATCCGACCCTCTCTCTCGGGCATATACCAGGACAGCTTAAATATTACAATCAGCGATTGCCACGCAACCGCAGCGCCTCCTTCAACCCCGCCGGCTTTTACAACAATCACAAATCTCTAGGGTCCAGCAGCAGGCGCAGTAAGAGATCATCGATCGAGGGCTCAGAAAGTAGCGGAGGTCTCTCCCAGTCCTCGACTGACCAAAGGAGTCACAGCGATGGTGATTTCCTCTCCAGTGAAACAGAATACAACGATGGCGATCTGGATCTCCAGGGGGTTCAGTACGAGTACATGGACATCCGTGGTAGTGCAGGACCACCATCCAACATGGTGCTCAAAGTTCACCTCCCAAGACCGGTTTCCCATCCTCCTCTCAGAAGATCGCCACAAGACGATGAAGACGAATATGTGGAGGAAGACTATCAGTACACTAATCACCAGCCTCGGCTGAGGAACTCTCTCAGGGTTCAGGGGTTAATGCAAGGGGAAGGAAAGGAATATGAATATGAGGATATGGACTCATTGGCTGCAGGTGGAGCACCGGCAGCTGAATACCAGAATCTGGACGGAGAAGATGAGGAGAGTGATGGGCTGACGGACGAACACCGGAACCTGGACCCGGGAAAGTATTTAAAAGTACATGCAGGGATGGAACATAAAGCTTTTGATAACCCTGACTATTGGCACAGCAGGTCGTTTCACAAAGCCAATGCTGTCCGCACATAGAAATGGAGAATAGCTTGAAGGAACTTGATGCAAATGAATAAATGCAAGTTGAACTTTCTTCAGTGACCAGCGTTCAGGATATTATTCAATAATGCACTTCTTACTGGAATAAATCCAGAGAAAAACTGAGGCAATCTTGACAAAATAAATGTATTTTGATCTAAAATGTATTCTTGGTGTAAAAAAAAATGTGGCATTATGGTTAAAATACATTGAAACAAGAGCAGCTTTGTTCTTTTTTACTATGGTGGAGGTACCAGAATGACCAGATTCATGAGCTACACATTGAATGGGAAGATATTTACATCTGGATGTGTATGTATGTGTGTGGTTACTTAAAATGTTCGTGCTAAGTTTGTGTAACTCATCAAGAGAAGCCATAAGTTTGCTGTTGTGAGTGTTCATCTTAAATATCTGTTATTTAGTGTGTTCATGAAGTTCCCAGTTCAGTCAGCAGCTGTTACTGCCACACCACTCTGCATCTGCTCAGATTGCACTCAAATTATTTCACAATTTAAGTATCATTTTCGAAATAACTCATTTCGAAATATCTAATATGAGGTATTTACATTTGGAGTCAGTTGAATAGCATATTGATTGAATTTGGGTAAAGTCATTTTTGATGTCTTTGAGGTGTTTGTTGTCCATGCCTTCTGAACAAATAATGAAGTACTTGTATTATGTTTCAAATGAAATGGCCAGTAAACAAGCTTTTATAACAAACTGTAGTTTTGTACACATATCAAACTAAAGTATTTTCTCCACTTTGTAAGTTTGAAATTATATTTTGGTTTTATCGTACACTTTCAATAAAATATTTCTATGTAAAGCTGAACTAAACTTTTAAAACCTTTAGGTTCCCTCATACTCACCTTTTTCTTCTGCTTTGTGTGTGTGTGTGTCTCAATATATATATTAGGAAGCTATAAATAAGAACTAACAAGTTCTTATTTCTTTAGGGTTCCCGTAAAATAGTCTAATTCAGACTGAATGGACAATTTAATCTTATTGTTCATAATTTAACGTATTTAATAATTAAATATGTAATATGGCATTTCAATTTTTTTTTTCAATTCTTTCAAGCAGCTGTGCCCTAAAACTATAAGGCCTAGTTTCACAGGATAAGGCCATAGTTCAATTAGGACATTTAAGTATTTTTTATAAACATGCCTTAGAAAAAAAGCAAGCCACACACACACACACATATATATATATATATATATATATATATATATATATATATATATATATATTACAGAGCTAAACAACCTTATTGGAATAATGAATTAAATGAGCTATGGTTGAAGTTGCGTTCTGCAGAGAGAATATTTCTTAAATGTGGTTCTGGGGAACCTTAAAGGAGGAGGGCCTTGCATAGTGAATTCATACAATGCCAGACTAATTTTGATAGAAAGCTTAGGTTCTTCAAAAGAAGGTATAAAAGAGGCCAAGCCCTCAAATTAGAACAGTTACAAACTGGTAATCCTCAACAATTCTGGAGGGAAATACATAAGTTAGTCCCAAAAAAGAAAACATTAATACCCATGGAGGTTTTATTGGAAAGTGGTGGATCTTCTTCTGAATTTGGTCAAATATTAAAAAAGTGGGAAAAAGATTACAGTGAATTATATGGTTATAGTAGTTCAACTTTATTTGATGATCATTTCTTAGAAGAAATTTGTAAAGTAAAACTAGAGCTGGAAATGGGCATGAATACGATATACTATCAAAATGATATACTGAACAGGGATATTACATTGAGGTACTTAAAGTGCTAGACAAAGCCAAGGAAAATAAAGCTGTGGGCATTGAAGATCTCCCTAACGAGGTACTTAAGAACCCTAACTTGTGTAATGTTCTACATTGTTTGTGTTACATATGTTTTCAAAATGGTATTATCCCATCTGAATGGAATAGATCAATTATCAAACCCATCCCGAAATCTATAAAAGATGACCCTAGAGTCCCGTTGAACTATAGAGGGATTAGTTTGATCAGCACAGTCTATAAAATTTACTCAGGAGTCCTTAACAACAGACTTAATACTTTTTTGGAGGTTTATGGAGGGTTGGTAGATGAACAGAATGGTTTTAGGAAGAACAGGGCCTGTATTGATCATATTTATGTGTTATCCTCTGTGGTGAGAGCTTGTTTGGACAAGGGTAAAAGTACTTTTGCCTCCTTTGTTGACTTCAAAAAGGCGTTTGATTGTGTTAACAGATCTTTTGCTGTTTAAATTACTTTCATCGGGTATCAATGGAAAATTTTATAATGCTATAAAAGCCCTTTACAAAGACCCCATTGCTTGTGTACAAATAAATAATTTAAGAACGGATTGGTTCCCAACGCCTTTTGGGGTGAAGCAGGGAGACTTACTCTCCCCTTCCTTATTTGCTTTTTATATAAATTATTTAGCTCAAGAAATTAAGCAGGGTAATTTTGGTGTGCCAACTGAGGACATGAATCTAAGTATTCTGCTTTATGCAGATGACATTGTTTTGATAGCAGAAAATGAAGTGAATTTACAAAATATGCTGAATATAATGAGTTTATGGTGTAGTAAGTATATATATAACAAAAACTGTAACTGAATGGAGCTAGATAATAGCACACTATTGTCATCTGTAGAGTCGTTTCATAATTTATGTTATTTTCCGGTTTATTGCCCTTTTTTGGAACACGTCCAAAAGCCTCGGTTGGTTTTGGCGCCATCGTATATGACGACACCTGTGATGCGGCTGCGAACGTAGTAGGCGTGGCTACGCTGTGCGTGGGAGCTGTACGGTCGGCGAGCCGCTTGGTGATAGCGTGACTGATTTCTGCTGTCCGCTCACCGTACAGCCAGAGAGACGCTTCGAAAGCCGGTGCAACGATGTCCGACGACGAGCAGCAAGATCAGACCATCGCCGAGGACTTGGTCGTGACCAAGTACAAGATGGGCGGTGACATCGCCAACCGTGAGTTTGACGTTTGAGTGCTCGAGGTGTAGAGTTAGGGGCCTCCACGCTGCTGTCTCGCGCATGCCATGTGTTAGGACGAGACGAGCAGCGTGGGACACGAGACTCCGGCGCCCAGGCCTTATGCAAGATATAGCCGCACAAGACCTCTGTTAAATGCACGGCTGTTTCTCCTATAAATGTCTATAAAACCTGTACACTTCTTTTTGCAGTCCTGCAGTATGAAGGGACTCGTTCTGGAGCTAATGCTAGCCAGCATTAGTCCTCAGTGCATGTCAAGTGTGGACACTTGTGGCTCTGGCATTGCCAGCTGGTAGAGGTTAGTCCTCTTAGGGACGGGTAACTAGTGAGCTGTCTGGATGGAAATGTCATCTACTGGTTCACTGTGGCAGATCAATGACTTGAGAGCTTTCAAATCCCATCTAACGTTATCAGCGTTGCTTACAGAAGTAGTGAACAGCATGGAGCTGAACTTTTGCTGGTGAGGTGATGCTGACTGGGGTTTTGACACAATCAGACCAGAGCAACTGGTGGGTCATTCATTGTATGTTTTTGCTTAGTGTACTTAAATGGTAGTGCAGTCCTTTTTGAGGTCCATTTATTGCTCAGTGATTACAGGTTTTCTACTTTAAGTTTTGCCACAGTTGTTTCAGATACCCTTGTTTATGTTGCATTAAAGTATTAGTTCATTCCTGAATAAAAATTCGTAATCATTTAGGTTACTCACCCTTCACTGGTTCTGAACCTGTATGAATTTCTTTCTTCTGTTGAACAAAAAAGAAGATATTCTGAATAATGTTGATATCCAAACAGTTGATGATCACAGTATTTTTTTCCCCTTCTCAACCGGTTATCTTTCAGGACATTGATTTTATACTGGACATCAAGTGGTGTCTCACTGCTAGAGTACTAGAACAGTTTTCTGATTGAAAGTTTGCACTAATATGACATTAAAATGTATTGATATTACATCTTGAACCATTATTATGGGCCGTTTTGGTTTCTAAATGAGCTTCAAGCTACACTTTTCATTCAGTCCGCTTTTGTTCACATGTGCGAGTGCAAGAAGTTTCTCATTTCTCCGTGTTCTGACCTCTGATTTTGTGTCACATGAAGATGTGTGACCGATAGAAGATCAATATGTCTCAGCTAGCCTCTAAACTGAATTAAAAGAACATTCTTTGAAGACACAGCAGAGTGTGACGTCCTGAATGAATTCAAATATGGGCCTACTACTGCGTTCACATACTGCTTTTCACCTGTATAGTGCAATTATGAATGCAGCCATTGTTGTTGGCACAAAGCATGTTTATTCTCACTGCAAGCCTTGTTTAATGTAGTCTGGTTAATTTTTCGATTTTTGTATAGTGTTGAGAATGAGAGCATGTCACACAACCTGTCTTATGTTGGAAAATGCCTAATATAATTATGGTTTCTAACAAGTGAGCAATAATTTTGCACTGAAATACTGTTCAGTTTGAATTGATGCACAGCTGCAGACATCAACAATAAACACACTGGACTTGTTGACCAATAATGCTATTGGTAGGATCAGTTGGACTTTCATTTAGTGTGCATATTACTCCTTTTTTGAGTAATTTTTTGAAGGTGACATCACATTGCACATTTTCACAGGTGAAATCCAGTCATTTCAACAGTGAGCCATGTGATCTAGAGTCTCAATGGACTTTTATGCCCATAAAACTTGGTCTTGTTCTACTCTTTTTAGAGGCGCTGAGGGTCGTCATCGATACCGCCAAACCAGGAGTTTCAGTTCTCAGCCTCTGTGAGAAAGGAGATGCTTTCATCATGGCAGAGACTGGGAAGATCTTTAAGAAGGAGAAGGACATGAAGAAAGGTGAGACTGAAATGTAGACGTGGCTAAATGCTTGTGGTTCGTAAGAGAGTGATATTTAGCCCATTCAGAACTAGTGGTTGACCGATATTGTTTTTTTGACAGCCGATGCTGATATCTTGGAAAGGAGGGGGGCGATAAAAAGATATATATATTTTATTTTATTTTATTTTAATATTTAAGAGATTTGAAATTATTTGACTGGTTTAAAAAATGTGTAAAATAAACATACTTTTGATGATAATAAATAATAATAATAAATATTTTATGAAAATTTAATTTAATTAAAATTAATTAAAAAGGAAGTAAACACTTACCAACAGGGCACACAGTATTCTGGGAAGTTTGTGTTTTTATATATATCGCCCAGCCCTAATGGGGAATCATATGTTTTTTAAAAAGCCAGGGTAACACTCATTTTACATACAGCACACAGAGAAAATGACATGAATATGATATTGGGCAAATGCAAAAATCGCTTCATAATGTGCATTTAATACACACGGACCACCATCATGCAGAGAACACGAGATCATGATGGATACACATACACACTTCACAAGTTTGCAAGGTTTTGAAAATACATTTTCACTAGTCATTCAAAGATTTGTTTAAATTATATAAATACGTATTTGCTTAATGCTGACGGCAAACGAGAAAGTATTATGTTTGTTTGTTTGTATACTTTATTGTCCTTTTTAAGGAAATTTGTCTTGGACTCAAGCTGCATTGATTCACAACATATACATACATACACATATACACACACAACCAATAAAAAGCTAAAATATTAACAGCAGCAGCAGTCACCTCTCTCCACCATATAGGCAATAAAAAATAAAAAATGGATCCGATTCAACATGACTACATTACTACATCTTACCATTTAACATATTAATTGATACAGGAATAAATGACTTTTTGTAACGGTTGCTCTTACACAATGGGACTCTATACCGTCTCCCTGATGGCAGAAGCTGATACATTGGGAATAAAACATGGCTTGAATCACTCACTATTGTCTGTGCATTTTTAAAAATCAACGATTCGTAAATTGATTGAAGTGATGAGTACTCTCTTACACCCATAACTTTATTATGTATTATAATGTTTGCCTTTCTATTACTTATAATATAAATCGTTATAATACTTTTTGTATACATCAATTCCTTTGTTTAACCGTTCTTGTTAATTATTAGACAGACTCTTATCCATTATTAGACAGAACTGTTAACAACAACAGTAAATGAGGGAAAATGTGAGCACTGTGTGCTCAGGTCCTGCTGCTTTTAGTGCCGTCAAAATAAAAGTCCCACCTCGAACACATCGGCCAAGCAGAAAAACATATCGGCCGATGCCGATATTTGAAAAATGCCAAACAAAAATGGCTGATATATCGGTCGACCACTATTCAGAATAGATGGGTTCAGATTTAGACTCCTCCAGAGAAATCTGCAGGCCTCCTTTGAAATATCTCTCTCCTCAGAAGGTCTTTTTGTTGAGGATTGGTGGTTGTCCTTTCTTGCAGGCATTGCGTTCCCCACCAGTGTGTCAGTCAATAACTGTGTCTGCCACTTCTCTCCCCTGAAGAGCGACCCCGACTACACGCTGAAAGATGGAGATTTGGTCAAAATGTAGGCAAACTCCCCTCTCAAGTTCGTCTGCGTCTGTCTAACCTCCCCATGTCTTTTCCTTCAAGTCACTCTCCTTCCTCTTACCCGGCCCATCTTGTCTGCAGTGTTCTCCACTTTCCGTCTTATGTCTTCCTGCTTGTTCCCTTGTTCTTTTTGATCCACACATGCAACTTTGCACGTTAATGTCACGCTTAATAATAGTTTTTAATGCTTTTATGTAGCCTCTGCAACAAGTGTTCTGATATCTATTTTATAGACTGTAAATTTCTGTATTTCCTATTTGGGCAGAACATATTGATGGTCTAGTCCTTTTTTTAGGCCATATTCATTTGACAACACTTAAATTTTTGCTGTGTATTTGGGTTGTTCTCTGAAACCACTTAGGGGTTTAAAAGGCTTTGCTCAGGTTTCCCTGCACCTGTATGTCTCTTTCTATTTTCCTTCCTGAGTTTCTCTTCTTCTCTTTCTCAACAGTGATTTAGGAGTACATGTCGACGGCTTCATCTCCAACGTGGCCCATAGCTTTGTTATTGGAGCTACTAAGGTGCGTGTGCATATATACATACTTCTCTTCCCCACTGTTACTACATTTTGTACAAGTTCACGCCTGTATGGTTGCCTACAGGTGCAATTATAAAGTATCATCACACGCCTCTCTGGAGTAGTTGCTACTAATTGGTCAATTATATAATTTTATGGTCAAAACTCAGGCAGACAATTTTCTACATGGGTATAACGGTTTCATTTCACTTGTATTGATCTGTTTCAAAATTTCAATCGAAATGTCATGTCCATTTATTTGCTAAGTAGCCATGTAAGCAGAGTTATGATAATTGCAACAATAAATCCTGTTAAAAAACTAGTGACTTTCTGATTTTGTTCAGGAAGCACCTGTGACAGGAAGGAAAGCTGATGTCATTAAAGCAGCACACCTGTGTGCAGAAGCAGCTTTGCGTCTCGTCAAACCTGGCAACCAGGTTAGTACAAACTTCTCAGTTAAAGTGGTAGGTAGGTAAGTAAGGCTGAAGCCTTTTAACATCTTTGAGAACATTAACTGCCAGCTCAACACAAGATTGCACAGAATATATAGTATGTCTTATATTTGAATATACTGATGGTCTGTTTCTCATGCAAAGTCTCTTGTCTTTTGTCTGCCCCATTTACCTCTGAAGAACACTCAAGTAACAGATGCCTGGAATAAGATTGCTCACTCATTCAAGTGCAATCCAATTGAGGGTGAGATACAGCTATTATATCATTTGGGAAAGCCCAACTCAAATTAAAACGTAATCCATCTGGAGAGTTTTGTAGAGTCTGAAGGTGTGGTTAGTCTGAGCAAACTCATTACTGAACAGATCTGAGCATGAAAACTCATTCGTACAAAAACAGGACTGGCTTGATATCTGATATTTGCTTTAAAGGGACAGTTCACCCAAAAAGTTCTCAAGTTCTGTCATCATGTCATCATCTTTCCAAATCCACACTTTTATTTTTGAAACCCAAAATAGATACTTTTAATGAAACCTGAGAGTTTTTCTCTCCAACTTTTGAAAATCCACAGAACTAAAACTTTAATACTTTAATAGTTCAGTTCACATAAAAAAAGAGAATTACCCTCAAGCCATCCTAGGTGTATATGACTTTCTTCATTCAGACAAATACAGTTGGAGTTATATTAAAAAATGTCTTGGGCCTGGCTCTTCCCAGCTTTATGTTGGCAGTGAATGGGCAAAATTCAGTAGTCCAATAGACGTCCAATAAACTGTGCCAACCTTTCAAGTTTTAAATATGGATATTTTTCTTTTCTTACAATTTGCTTCAGGGACCTATATTGGATGTCTACTAGATTATTGAATTTCACCCATTCATTACCATTAAAAAGTTTGGACATTTTTAATGTAATTCCCGATTGTCTAAAAGAAGAAAGTCATATACACCATGGATGGCTTGAGGGTGAGTAAATTATGGGGTAATTTAAATTTTTGGGTGATATATCCCTTTAAAAACCAAGATAGATTTAAATGAACAGATTTATGCACATATAAACATTTATCAATGCACATACATAGAGTACATCAAACATGATGAATTGAAACTCAAACAGGTTTCATTTTTGGGTTGAATTAGCCCTTTAATCCCATTTAATCAGACAAAACATGAAAGACTTGAAAGAACAACCCAAAGTACCTACAGGCCTCAGGAGGAATGTCTGATTGTGATCTGCCAGTTGTTCATATACACATGTGCCATTATTCACAGTGCTTCTCTTTTCTTCATGGATAGGTATGCTGTCTCATCAACTAAAGCAACATGTTATTGATGGAGAAAAGACCATTATCCAGAACCCTACAGATCAACAACGGTATAAAACAAAACTGAATATTGATTTTCTCAATTTTCTCAAGAATCTCAATCCAAGCAATCAAGTTTTTGTGGTGGCACAGAGCCAATGTTTATACTTTTTGGGGATATTGGTCAACAAATGGCGTACAGCAGGGCTCTATGCTTTTCTTTTTAGAAGCACAGTCCAAAAAAAATTCAGGAGCACCTTCTGATCAATAACAAAAATTTGCCTTGATATTTGACTGTTTTACAGACGCATTTTTTATAACTTTGTAATGGCATATTTTCTAACTTTATTAATAAAGTATGTCATCTTTTATTTCAAATTGAAACATTAATATTTCTAAGCTTTTCCAAAATGTCTAATTAAAACAAAAGTATAAGAACAAGGAGAATAAGAAGAATGTTACCATTTATCAAAATAAATCAATATTAACAAAATTAATTTGCGCTACAGAGGTGGCTCAGCAGAACACAAAAGTGTAGGTATATTTAGAGATGGTTAATGAGGCTCAGATGTGGCATGGATGTCATTTCAAAATTATTAATTTCAGTTGATTCGTCAGTATGGTTGATTCATTCAGGAAAGAAGCAAGCGACTGGGTAGTTGAATCATTGAATCACTATATTCGTTTAAAAACGCACATTTATTCATAAAACACTGCTGTGTTTGTTTGGAGATGCACAGTGGCTCAGCTGCGACTTTATTTGAAACTTTTTTCGTTGACAAAATAGAGCAAAGTCAAGCAATAGTGTTCTAGTCAGACAATGTAAATCACTTAATATTAACTTGTTTATTAAACTATTTTTATCATCACATTTTTAAACTTCCTTAATTGCTGTCACTCACCTTAGTTCATTACAATCTCACAAAGTTCCATTAAAATCAGTATGTCTGTGATACAATGCGTTTTTGCAATGCGAAGTTCCCTTGAACGCAATCAAAAATATGCTGATTGGGTGAGTCGCACTGGTTCTCCTAAATATTTTTTCATAGTCGCATGCAGTAGTTTTCAGTTACAAATGTGACTGAAATTGTTGCACTGTAGAGCCCTGTACAATGTCTGAATTTATTCCGTCATATATTTTAGTATTATTAAAAATGGCTCTTTATGGGTAAGATTTTGGTTCATGGGTGCTTTTGACTTGAGAATGCAAGCAATCACATAAGCCCCTTTCACACTGCGATTCTGGAAAATACACGGGTAAAGTGTTCCGGCAATTGGTCCCGGGTCGCTAGATTTTGCACTTTCACACTGCCAGTGATTACCCGGGATATGTGCGTGCTTTCACACACAAGCCGTAAAGGTCCCGTTATGACACGTGACATCAGGGCGTGAGTGACGTGTAATGTACGAGTCGAAAATGTTAGGCACGTTATACTTTCACTGAAGCGACGTGCGTCATCACTACGACACGGCATTAGATCTGGCTTTTGTTCACACAGCGCTCATTCCGGGACTGAACCCGGCAATGTTACTAGGTCCCCGACCCGGGTTCAATGCCGGAATCAATCCCTGGACGTGTTTGCTTGTTCCGGCAATTTGCCGGGTCTGACGTGCAGTGTGAAAGGGGCTTTAGAAACATACTAAATACCACTTGGTAGTAGGGATATGCCGGTATCAAATTTTCCTGTTACGGTTAATTGATAATGCTTGTATCACGGTATACGGTATTATCACGGTATTGAAATTTTGTTTTAAAAAGTTGTCATAATACAGTATAACAGGTTAAATAACTTTTTTTCTTAGAACAAAAATAACTAAACATTTAAAACAATAAAGCAATACAGAAAAATATCTAAAAGTTAAATGTTTTACACATTAAAGTGCAAAAGAACTATAAAAACCAATAGTATCACTTTACAGGTAAGACCTCATTAGTTAACCTTAGTTAATGCATTAACATTCAAGGCAAGGCAAGTTTATTTATAGCACATTTTGTACACAATGGTAATTCAAAAAGAAAGTAAAAAAAAAAGTCATGAAGAAAAATAATCACAAAAATAAAACAAGCGATTTAAGAACTTGAAAATGAAAATGATTTAAAAATTGACTTAAAATGAATTTAAGACAGTTTAAAAATAGAAAATGATTTTACATAAAATACAGTGCAATACATAAAATATAGTGTTATCAGTTCGGACATCGCATAGTGCTCATTCAATAAATGCACAGCTAAACAATGAGCAATAGCTACATTTGATATAGATGTTATTAATCTTTGTTAAAAAATACAAGTCTTAGTTCATGTTAGCTCATTAAATAACACAGTTGCAACTTTCAATTTTAACAATGTGTTATTAAATATTGGAATACCTAAGATTAATGAATGTTCAGAATAATTTTTTCATTTGCAGTTTGTTAACTAATGAAGCCATAATGTAAAGTTTGAATGAACAATAAAAGATCAAAACACTTTCAAACAATATCTAGGGCATTTGTAGTCCAGATTTAAAAAAAAATGAAGATAAATAGCCTATTAAGTCTTAATATTTCAGTAGTTGGCACTGTAATAAACACCATAGGGATCTATATCTGAATGGTTATTTAAGATTATTTTTGTTTACAGGGTAAGGGCTGCATTTAGCGCCATCTGCTGTCAGAGAGTGAATGTGCTTTCATTCAGTGCATCTCGCCTGTTCCTCCATGTGCTTCTCATGCGCGCTTGTTTACATCAGAGCCATGCGATCTTTCAAGCAGCATACAGCGATGTTGTGCATTTTAAACAGCCCATGGGAATAATATTCTTAAAATGCATTCCAAATTCTGAATAATTTGTAATGTATATTTATTCACGGTATTTAGAAGTGCCCACGATAACAATATCGTGCATATTAATCACCGCAATATATCGCATTACCGAATACTGGCACAAGTCTACTTGGTAGAGAGTGTTCCTGTGGCTCAGTGGTAGAGCATTGTGTTAGCAGCGCAAAAGGTTGAGGGTTCAATTCCCAGGGAACACGCATACTGGTCAAAAAATGTATAGCGTGAATGTAAATGTAGAGAGATTCGCACTGTTTGTCTCATAACAGGAAGGACCATGAGAAGGCAGAGTTTGAAGTTCATGAGGTTTATGCCGTGGATGTGCTGATCAGCACAGGAGAGGGGAAGTTAAGTGATAATCCCACGTTAATGAATGACACCTGCCATTTTAAATCTGTTCTATTTGGTTGTAATCATATAAGTATCATACTATGGGTATAAATAGATATTTAACCTGTATGATCTCACCCATAGGCGAGAGATGGCGGCCAGAGGACAACCATCTACAAAAGAGACCCCAGTAAGCAGTATGGGCTGAAAATGAAGACCTCAAGAATGTTCTTCAGTGAAGTGGAGAGGCGCTTTGATGCCATGCCCTTCACTCTTAGGTGGGCAGCACTGTTCTCCAATTTGTTTGGTTCCTACTTGGCTAAATCGAGAGGTGTATCTGCGTTAAATATTCCGTTATTAAATGAAGCAAGTGTTTTTCCATGTACATTTTCAATTGATGTGAATACCAGTGAGAAGTTGTGGGAACAGTGCAGTTGATTTATGATTATGTGCTCTATATTTCTATTATCACATGATATATGCTAGGACAATGACTTGGTGGATAAATCGATGGTTTAGATTTCATGGTCATTTGATAAACAAGGTAGTCTTTGTGTCCTGCAGGGCGTTTGAGGATGAAGGAAAGGCTCGTTTGGGAGTTGTGGAGTGTGCCAAGCATGAGCTCCTGCAGCCTTTTAGTGTGCTGAATGAGAAAGAAGGTCGGTTTCATTATCTTTACGGCATTTCTTCCTGTTTTGACCTCTTTCTTTACCTGGGAAACCTCTCTTTCCACCTGTATCTGTATTTAGGTGAATTTGTGGCTCAGTTTAAGTTCACAGTGCTGCTGATGGCCAATGGGCCCTTGAAAATCACCAGTGGACCACTTGAAGCAGACCTCTACAAGTCTGAATATGATGTTCAAGATCCTGAACTGAAGGTATGTTAGACCCATCTGTTTTTAACTTAAATTTACAAGCAGTTTTTTTTTTACCTTGATGTTTTGGTTTCTTCTGTCATTTTCAGTCTCTGATCCAGAGTTCTGCAAGTCGCAAAGCACAGAAGAAGAAGAAAAAGAAGGTTTGCTTTAAGAAATAGGAACAATCGTTATCTTGTTTCCAAACAAATTACATTTTTCATCCATGACACACGAAATGAGAAGCACAGTAGAATATCCTGGATGCTATTTTCTGGAGAGTGAAAGTGAATGAGGACCTTTAAAGTAGCTTAAATGTAATCCAGATGACTTGTGAGCTATTATAGAATCTTTGGGGAACAAAATATGGTTTTAAGTTATTATAAATTTGGCACAAAGCTATTATATGGCTTCAGATAACTTGGAATATGGCATGCAAGTTCTATCAGCTGGCAAGAATTATTCTGAAAGTGTTACAACATCTTTCTAAAGTAACATTATTGTCATAGTTGTGGTGTGGACTTCCTAGAATTAAAAATGCTTGTATCGTTATCATTATCGATATGGTTTATTGTTGTAGCCTTTGGAGTGAACAGGCCTTCAGACTTTTGTCATTTCAGCTTGAGTGTTCTCATTCATTTTAATTATATGAAAGATGCTCCGTGTCAGCTTGCATAAAGGAATAACAGCCATGCAGGTTTTTTTCTAGATACATTGTTACTGCCATAGCATTCTGAATATTTTAGATAACTGAATACCATCAGTCTGTTCTCTCCTAATTCATGCATCTGCATTTTGTTAAAGGCCTCCAAAACTGCAGAGACTGCTACAGGCCAACCAGCTGAGAATGAAGTTGCAGCTAAATAGAGGCGACACCCTCTCATGAAACCCTCGAAGAGCAAAAACATCAGCATTTCACTCTCGCCCTGTTTTATCCTCTTCACCATCAAACATTGGCTCAAGAGTCACTGTTAAAGCCTGTGTTTAAATGATTTCTGTCTCCCCCTGTTATGGAGAAATATCTCATTTAAGATTTGGACTCCAAGCGAGTGCAACAAATTTGTACTTTCATAATAAATCGACTTACTCTTTTTGCAGCACTCAATTTACATTTCAACTGGAACGCAATGCCTTTTTCACAATGTAATTAAAAATGCTTCGCAATTCTTTTTGAAGAGTTGCATTTTTCACAACATGTACCGCTGACTGTATAAAATGCTTTGTTTGGCCCATAGGTTCATTTGAAACGGCATTACATTAGATGAAGTGGTTTGAAAAAAAAAAAATGTTTTGCATTTATTTCTCAGGGTTCTGAAGAAGAAACATCTCCCTTATCTGAGTAGTTTTGGACTGTCAGAATCAAGAACACATCCATGGAGAATTTGATGACTTGCTGGGGCATTAGAATTTGAATTCAGTGTACGGAATTCCCGAGCACTTCTTTGTTGTGATGCTATAGCATTTCAAAAAGCCGAACATTAAGTTTTTTTCTATAACTGCCATCCCTTTCCACAAGTGTCACACCTGAAGATGAAATTAAGGAATGTTTTGGTCATACTTTTATTCCTGCCCATTTTCTTATTTCACATTTTAATTGGTTTAAATATCTTTTGTTGATGCTGGGAGATTTTCCAAACAAACTTTAAGGTGAATTAATTCAAGTTAATATTAGAAAGTCTGATTTATTAGGGATTTGGTTAAAGGTCTGGCCCAAGATACACTGAAGCTACTTCAACTCACTGAAAAAGGTTCTAACTTCCACTTGCCAAGGGCCAACAGCATATTATCACTTTACCGTTTATGAGCAATAGTGTCTGTTTGACTGAATATTCAGCTCAAAGCTAGGCTTGGACTGGATTGAGAAGCTTTCCCGGTGTCATTTTACAATCCAGTCAGTGCAGTTATTTTAGGAGACGTGATGGGAAGTGGCTCTAGAGCATTTCTGGATCCATCCTGTTATTTGGGGCTTAAACATCTTTTTAAATGTTGGTTATTGTGACTTTTGTTCGGTTTCTAGATTGTAAAGGTTAATGTGGGAGAGGAGGCTGGAGGTTTGGATTTGACACAATCTTGTTTTTGTAGAACCATCATATGGGACTATTTTACAACTAATTGAATAAAACATAACTTTTAATATATTTTCTTTAAGTTTGTCATCATTAATTGTAAAAATGCACAGTCTGTGCCATGCCTCTTTATAGTGTTTTGAGTTCTATGTTGGTAACAAAAGCACGAAGCAAATGTTATAGCTCTTGAGAAAATAACAGCAACTTTTTGAAGGTTTTGTGTCGATGCACTATTTATAAACCAGATAATTATATATCTACAAATTTATTTCTATCTCCAGCAGGGAGAAGTTGAACCTTTTAATGGAAAAATAGTTTTTATTTCTAGTTTGGCAAGAGGGGGCGCTGTGCGGCCCAGACGACCAAATCCCGGTTGAAGTTCATTAAGATGCTTTTAATTTACTATGAAACATTGTTATTAAAATCGATAAACGTCAAAAAACCAAATCACATGATCGTTCACGACAATACTTTAAAAAAGCTAAAAAGTATATAATTCCCCAACCACTTGTCTTACCTGTAACATGACAGATATACCTTACATTGATTTAGCTGTTTTTTTAGTGAGAAAATTGATTTATCAGTTTAAACATTACAATTTGATATGCTACCTATTTTTTTAAAAGAATCATAAGAGTCGGGTCTTTTAAGATTCTGAACAACTCTCGAAACGAGAACCTCTGGCGAACGTACTCGAAATACATCTACAGTTTGGTTTCATTACAGTTTTATAAACACACATAAATCGAAAATAAAAACCTGAGCATGTAACATGCTAAGCTGGGGATCGTTTAAAAAAGTTATCTGAAACGAACTGTTCGAAAGAGTCGACTCGGACATGAGTCAAAACGAACATCACTAGAAAATGTTTCCAATGAATTTTTTTTTTCATTGTAAAACTTGTAGAAACATACAGAAACTTGGAAGCGAGACATGAATATATTCCAAATTATATATAATATATTCCAATTATAAAAATGAGAACAGAAAACTAATTTTCTGGATTTGCATCAAATTTTGGTATTATACATAGGCCTACATAAAAGTGCAAAAATATCATCCTTTAGAAAAGTTGTCATAAGACATAAAAATGTTGCACTCTTTTTGTTATTTTTAAGTCTAAGAGATTAAACAAGAGACTCAACAAGGGGGAAAGACAAGGGAGATTAAAGCCATTTTTGCTTGTGAATAAATAATTTTCCAAGAAAATTAACAACATATTCAGCAGATAATAGCTTTGTATTTTCATAATAAAAAATATCATCTTTGAGGACGAAGGTATGGGTCACATTTGTAAGACAGGTGCTTAAATCAACCCATAATTTGTTGGTAACACCACAATCAAAAAACAAATGGGCTGCTGTTCTCTCAACAAAACCATAAAACGAGCAAGACTCATCAACATTAGAATGTTTAGAAAAAGACAAATTAACGGGATACATTTTATGAATCACTAGAAAATGTATTTCTGTCAGTGAGGTTGTGAACGTCAAGATAGGTAAACGTCCTTCGCTGTTTTTACTATAATTTACTACCAAATATATTTGGTATCAAATATTTGTATTATTATTTTTGTACCACTTTTACATTGAACTTTAATTCATTATTTTGATGAATTAAATTTACTTTTGCACCTATTAAAAAGATGGCCAGACCCCTCTGGTCAGTGTTTCACACTCAAGGCCTTGCAACCAATGCATTCAGATCCAGCTCCGCTAGATAGAAGATGGAAGCATATGGGTAGCAATATTCAATTTGGAATGTAATATGCAAAATGACAATGCAATATGTAAAATGGCAATGCATTTCTGCATTAAAAACTAGTGTGTGAAATGTCAAATGAAAATTATGTCATTTAATTTTCATCTTGCACCAAACATGGCACAAATGTATTGGAAAATGTAAATGTAAATACAGAAATGCATTGCCATTTTACATATTGCATTTTCATTTTGCATATTGCATATACAGCACGAATTATGTGCCCAGCTACATCTGATTCAAATATTATGCTAATTAACAGTGAGTGTAGTTTCAGACATTACAGTGCTTCACTCCACTGACTCTTATTATGTCTGAAAGAATGAAAAGACCAAGCTGAAGGTGGAGTGATTCGACCAATCAGATGAAAGCAGCGTTTCAGCTCCGCCCACAAGTGCGAATGAAATATTGAAGCCATAAACCGAAATGATCAAAACGTACACGGACCAACTGTCCTGTCCATGTTCTCTCACTTGAATCAATGAGTATTGAGTCTCTTGACCTTCTGCAAGCCCCGCCTTGTTCACGCAGTGATTGACATGGCGGGAGGGGGCGGAGACGTGATCTGCTCGGAATGCATTTTCAATGTGCACATTAAATTTTGCTACATTCATTGCGGGACATTGAACGAAAATGCAATCGTAAGTGTCTTGACTGTGAGTGTTAATGCAATTAAGAAAAATAGCATTTGAATGATAATTTTGCCACAGTTTTTGCTTGAACATTTTATACATATCTAATCATTTCTGTAATACATTTTCATTTACATTTTGCAAAGCGTTAAAATTAGTGTTCATTTTACATATTAAAACTAGTGTGTGAAATGTCAAATGAAAATTATGTAATTTAATTTTCATTTTGCACCAAACGTTGCACAAATGTATTGGAAAATGTAAATGTAAATACAGAAATGCATTGCCATTTTACATATTACATTTTCATTTTGCATATTACATTACAAATTGAATATTGCTACCCATATGCTTCCATAGAAGAGAGCTTGCGGGAACAATCGTATTTTGTTGGGGGTGTAATGTTAACAAACCAATAGCTCATGGTCAAGGCCCGTTACAATCCAATCCCCGTTCCATAAAGGACCCGGTGGGTGTGACCGGAGAGGCGGGCGCAACAGAGTGCGATGCTGAGTTCGGTTGAGGAGTTCAGGACCATAGACATGTATGTTCAGGACCGCGGACAGACGGTGGCATCAGTGTAAAGGTGCGAAGCAAGGGAATATTTGACCGACTTTCAAAAGACCTGGATTATAATAATTGGACGCGCTGGATAGCAATTTAGCCATCTCTTCGTGCACGTAGGTCTCATCGCTGACAGCCCGTGGTAAGTTCATACGTCTTTTCATTTTTGTCCCGGTTCCCCTACCGTTGCCGTGTAACGGATTATTTTTCGCATTACTTTTCAAGAGGCGGGGAGAGCTCGCGCGCTAGCCCTCGTTAGCGAGTTTGTCATTGCAGTTCCCTTAAGAAGATAAATACATTTCCACCATTTACAACCCTTTGCTTTTGGGCAGCCCTGAGCACTATATGTCGGCTAATGCACTTCTAAAACGTTTGTCCGCCTCGCCACAGGCCGTATAACGGGAGATGGTGATGAGGAGGAGGCGCGAGGAATGAGCACGCGCGAGGCGGCCGCGGAAACTTCAGCTCGCGCAGGAGACAATGTTATCTCAGTTAAAAGTCACCTCATCGTTTTATTAGTATACGCTCTAATGTGGCATATTTTTCGGTAATTTAAAATTATTTTCGAGACGGTGACCGTCAGAAAGGTGTTTTTAAGCGGGGTTATCATTGAATGAATTTTTGAAGGAATGTCCGGTGTTCTGGATTACCGCATGGTATAATGACTCGCATCTGGGAAATAACAGATATGACTAATTTTTTGCCCTTTTTGGCTTATTTTAACCTTATTTTTTCCTTGTGAAAATTACATTAACTCTTAGTCCAGTTGTAGGCCAGAGTAGACTACAGAGTAATATTTCTTGTATTGTGTTGTTTTTTTTGTTAATGCGACTGTGGAGGTGATCCGTATTAAACTCACATTAGGTGTAAACTGATGCAGATAATGTTTTACATGCAGCTGTTTCATGAAAATACGAGCTTTGTTCAGCTGTATGTTCCAAAAATGCAATATCTGATGATTATTCATCAACAGTGAGCTGGTTAGGTGTGGGTTATAAATCCACATGTAGTAGATTAATGTTTTTGTATCTTATGAATATTTGCATGAAACACTTGCTGTATAGTCACTGCGAATTGAACATTCTCTACTATATCCATGTAAAACCAATGAAATATTTTACCTTTAAACACCTAAGCCACTGCGGTGTCATGTCGAATAAATTCGATGACAATCTCTGCTCTTTCATCACTAACTCCCTTTAACTCTTTTTTTTCCAGGTGGCCTATTTTTAGTTCCTCATGCCGGAGATGGCGCAGCGAGAGGACCCTGAGAGGTACCTCTTTGTGGATCGGGCCATGGTCTACAACCCTGCTTCCCAGGCAGACTGGACGGCCAAGAAGCTGGTGTGGGTTCCTTCCGAACGGCATGGGTTCGAGGCGGCCAGCATCCGTGAGGAACGTGGAGAGGAGGTGCTCGTTGAGCTGGCTGAAAATGGCAAGAAGGCCCTGGTGAACAAAGATGACATCCAGAAGATGAACCCGCCCAAGTTCAGCAAAGTGGAGGATATGGCAGAACTCACCTGCCTGAATGAAGCGTCTGTTTTACACAACCTGAAAGATCGCTACTACTCTGGGCTCATATACGTAAGTGTGATGATGATAATTCATTTGCTTTCAAGTCAAATATTTTTTCTACATTGGTCTTTGCAGCTTTGTGTAGGGAATATGTCAGCAACTAATGATTATTTGGATGATTGATTATTCTGAAGATGTTCCTTGTTTCATCAGAAAGTCAACTTTTTCTGTATTTATGTACATACAGGTGCATCTCAATAAATTAAAATATCGTGGAAAAGTTCATTTATTTCAATAATTCAACTCAAATTGTGAAACTTGTGTATTAAATCAATTCTATGCACACAGACTGAAGTAGTTTAAGTCTTTGGTTCTTTTAATTGTGATGGTTTTGGCTCACATTTAACAAAAACCCACCAATTCACGATCTCAACATATTAGAATACTTCATAAGACCAATAAAAAAACATTTTTAGTGAATTGTTGGCCTTCTGGAAAGTATGTTTATTTACTGTACATGTACTCAATACTTGGTAGGACCTCCTTTTGCTTTAATTACTGCCTCAATTCAGTGAAGCATGGAGGTGATCAGTTTGTGGCACTGCTGAGGAGGTATGGAAGCTCAGGTTTCTAACCTTGTGATCTTGACCTACTGTATTTTATAGCATGAACTCGAAAAGAGAAACGAGGCTACTTTTATTATTCAAGACAGAGAAAGAGAGTGTGAAGCAAGCTGTTTGGAGGTGTAGCCCCATCATTTCCTTCATTCCCCAAGTGTGGAGGAGCTGCGATGAAGTCATTATGAGATCTCAATGAGAGCAGCCACTTCTTTTTTCACACTTCTGTTGATATTCCCACCCAGTTACCACCTTTAAAAACACTGGATGGAATTTATCCAGTTACATTTTCATCTCTCATCATTGAGAGCTTTTACAGGTCGATTGGCCGTCTCGATTAGCGACACTTCAGACGTTATGAAAGCAGGCACTGTTGTCATTTTACACTATGATGAGAGAGTGCAGACCACTCTCCCATACCCAGTTGGCAGTGTGGAACACGGTCAGACTGGATTGTAAGTCTAGTTTTCTGCCTTTTTTGTTATTTAAGCCTCTGTGGTTGCTGTGCTCCCTTTTTATATGCTACAGTAATTAGCCATAGAGGCCCATGCTTGGCCAATAAAACCTTAAGTTTTATAACAGGACCTTTGTGTTTGGCATTGAGCTACAGCTGGCTTGTAATATCTGCGAGATGTCAAGATGTGAGACTGACTGTTGATAACAACTGCATTCCTCCGCAATCCTCAAATTTCTCAGCTTCCTTAATACTGTCGGCTAATGTTATGTTTGAAGAAATACAGCCTCAAAATGGAAACATAATGTTATGTATTTATATACAAACTTTTATATAGATTGTATTTATATACAACCGTTTCCCTGTGTGCATGGCTGGTGACCAGACCTCAGGCTGGTGTGTGGTACAGTATGTGCTCTCATATCTGCTGTGTGGGCAGAGCCATGGAGCTGCTGCGTTCCTCTCTGCCTTCCCACACCCCTCTGTTCTTGAATAGCATGATGGGTGATGACACGTTAGACTTGATTTCTCTTTATGGGTTTGTTTAGAACGAATATTTTCCAGTTCTGTATATTTGGCATGAAGTGAGTTTTTTTTTTTTTTTTTTTTTTTAATTTTTTGTAAAGCTTGTAATTTTTAATCGAAATACCTCACCTTGATCTTTCAGATAAATGACTGACTTCTTTCTCTTTGGTGACATATGCCGCACTTATTCAGTCGACTGCAAACTTGCATTCAGATGCAATCATCAAGTCCCTACCCTGCATTTTTTTTTATTTTTCGATAATCCATTTCACATTGATGTACGTCACATATGGAAGAAATGAACTGTCACTATTTCTGTTTGGGACATTAAATGTACAGGAATATGTAGTTGTGGCTTGTCCCTGTTATCAGAATTTAAAAAATAATAATGATGAGACCATTGTTGAATCCTTGGAAACTATACATGTTTGGTATTTTGATGAGAGTCTTCTCGCATAACATGAGACATCAGTTGACTCATTCCTTTTTTTATTAGGTTTCCAGATTTGAACAGCATTTGAAAAATGAGTGAAATTGGATCATAGCCTGTAGAATATTTTTAAGAACTCCGCCCAGGATTTATGCTTTGGGTGAACATGCAAAAATTATACAGGTATATTCAAAATCAACTAGTGTGTATAGGCAGAGACATGCCGCTTCCTCAATCCTCAATACAACTATATAAGGAAAACCCGTAAGGGCAAAGATGGCGGTTGGATGCACATGTCCCGCCCCTCCCAGTGGAAAGCCAATCATCAACAGCCTAGTTTGACAGAGCTTCTTAAAGGGTTAGTTCACCCAAATATTACAATTATGTCATTAATGACTCACCCTCATGTCGTTCCAAACCCGTAAGACCTCCGTTAATCTTCAGAACACAGTTTAAGACATTTTAAGTTAGACTCAGTTAGAATTTTTTTTTTTTACCAATTTTTTTTTTAAAATAATGACGACTTTATTCAAAATTGTCTTCTCTTCTGGGTCTGTTGTGAGCGTGACTGCTGTGACTGTTGACGTACAATGCTGCTGACATGTTATCTTTGTTATTGGGTGCCAGAAAACACGTCAGCAGCGTCGTGAACGCTCTCGCAACAGACCCGGAAGAGAAGACCGAATACATGAATGAATGCTGAATAAAGTCTTAATTTTTGTTATTTTTGGACCAAAATGTATTTTCAATGCTTCAACAAATTCTAACTGACCCTCTGATGTCGCATGGACTACTTTGATGATGTTTTTCTTTCCTTTCTGGACATGGACAGTATAGCGTGCACACACTTTCAATGGAGGGACTGAGAGCTTTCGGACAAAATCTAAAATATCTTAAACTGTGTTCTGAAGATGAATGGAGGTTTTACGGGTTTGGAACGACATGAGGGTGAATCATTAATGACATAATTGTAATATTTGGGTGAACTAACCCTTTAAGAAGCTCTGTCAAACTAGGCTGGTTCAAGGTCATGGCTGATTAAATGGATATCTTAGAGATATTTGGCATTTTCATAAGGTGACGGAAACTTGACACAAATAAACAACAAATAAATAGGATAAATAACCAAAAACTGACAAATTCTTTTTTTGGATAGACTTTGGGATTTCAGCATAGAGCACTTACTCATAAATGGTGCAGTGCTTTTTTAGTTGTTCAGTGTAGCATGTTAAATTGCTTATGATTACAGTTGTGCATAGCTCAGATGGAAGGCTGTTTTCTTCCATATGTAGCCTGACAAACTTTGAGAGTCATGCTGGAGAGTAGGGCTCCACGATTGTGACAAAAATCATATTTGTCAATTATTCCCTTGAAATTGTGATTATTAATTACAAATATCACAATTTACATTGAATGATGTTTACCATTGTTTGAAGCAACAACATGCCATATTTGTAGATAAAAATTAACAAGCTGAATACACTCTTTATTGCTTTTCTATAGCATTAGGCCTAAGCCTCAGATGTCAACCATACCAGAGACAATTTATAAGAGACATGCCACTTCCTCAATCCTCAATACAACTATACAAGGAAAACCCGTAAGGGCAAAGATGGCGGTTTGATGCACATGTCCCGCCCCTCCCGCTGGAAAGCCAATCATCTGCTTTTAACAGTCAAGCCGGGAAACATTTAAGCCTATCGTCTGGTTCCACTGACATATGCGCACAGTTGAGGAACCCTTGCGCATGCGTAGTAAAAGTATAACCTGTGGGGAAAAAGGCGTTTTAAACCTTATTTTGGGGCAAAGTCATCAACATTTTTCAGCGATTTTTTAAAATTATATTTTACTGCTGTTTCTGTACATGCAGTTTTTATGTCCCGGTGACCAGTGAAAGTGCAGTTCTGACTCTATGCCCATTCATTTAGATAGGAGCCTGGTCTTGTTAGTCTGAAATAGCTGCCCGGAGGCGTTGCCAAGATGGCGGCCGAGTGGCACGACTTGCCTAAAAGGACTTGGACTATACATTGGATTGTTTTTTTCTTTAAATAAAAACAAAGAAAGGGAAAATATGCATGGTATTATGTTTTACTAAAACTAAAATTAAAACAATATAGAAAAACCCCTTTAGATAACATGTGGAAATAAAAACCACATCTTAAGCATGCAGAATAATATAAGTGGCCTTTGAACTGTCAATTGCCGCTTTGAATGATTACATAATTGTGGCATCTGTAATTGTGATTAAACATTTGATTGATTGTGCAGCCCTACTGGAGAGAAACAACTTCCCAGCCACAAGTCTCCTGAGTGCAAATCTATTGTTCTGGCCTGGGATCTAGTTTGGCAGGATGGCTTTGTCTGGTGGGGAGTTGGGAGTGGGATGTAGACAGACAGATCTGTCCTCAATGCAACCCCGATACTCCTCCACACCCATATTTATACATTCCCACTCTTAAACACAACATCCACCAATAGAAGGACCCTTCAGCAGGCAGACAGGGATAACCACTTCTCAGACGTGCCCCCTCACCATGTGTCTGGATCACGCAGCAGTGGCTCAGCATTCAGACAAACACAGGTTGCTCTCAGTTACAGCCTCATATATGAAACCACTTGAAGGACAGGGTTAATATTTTGTAAATGTCTTCTGTAATGAAGAGCAGGCTCACTGCAGGACAGCTGCACTGGCGGTAAAAGCAAGAGAAATACCTTCATTCTGTTTCATTCTGTACACTTTAAGCAGATATCAGTATTAAACTCTTTGTCTTGGCAAGTTTTCACTTTCCCTTCTTGAAAAAAGGTCTTAAATTCATAATAAACAAATATTATTTGTTACACTATTTTTAGCAGCCCACCAATATATCACAATGGCCAATATTACTGAGTGAAATGTAGCATTTTTTTAATAATCTGTAACAGAAAACTTTTTTTTTTTTGAAAATCTAATAATTAAAAGGCAAATTTAGAATTCTTCATTCACATACAGTCTTCATTCAGTAAATACACATATTAAACTAGTCTTTGAAAATGTTTTTTGCCACAAATTTCAGTTAGATAGATCTTGTGTGCATAGCTTGCATAAACACTTATTCTGTTATTTTCAAAGTGAATTAGTTTCAGATTATTTATTTATAACTATTTTAGTAAATGTTATGTATATGATGTGACTGGCATCATATAGCTGTGTTCTGTTGTCTTAAACTGGCACCCGTCTAAACATAATTAATAGAAAAATGTATGGTCGTTCATTCAAAATTGACCCTGAATTTTCCTAAAATGAAAGCTTGATTTTTAGACACTCATTAAACATTATCTTTATTTTCAGATTTAGTGTTTTACAGTATGACACTCTTAATTAGTGGATTTTTACTGTTGTAGTGATCATTATCACATGTAAAAACATACAAATTCCATTTGATAAATCTTCTAAAACTTGATAAGCTTGATATCGCGGTTAAGAAATTTCCCCTGTGGTTATTATGGGTGGCTCAATAGCGCGATATGCGGTATTACCGCAGGTTTTTTTTTTTTTTTTTTAACATACCTAATTTATCCTGACAGAGAGACACGTTTTAAAACATTTTTGTTTATTGTTAAATTCCAAACAGCAACAAGAACATGCGTTTTCCAATAACATTTTTTGAAGAAATCAAAGAGTTCTAACACACAAAGAGTTCTACGTCTTCTATTACACGTATTTGTGCGCGACTCTGGACAGCAGTGGAAATCTAGACTGATTATCGCGGCAGTGGCCCACCAGGACAGTGGATTCGCGTTGGAGTCGATGCACTCCTCATGCAGATAGCATGTGAGCTCGTTATCTGCTCACGCTCTCTTGGGTATGGGCACTGACGCGGAGGTTGTTCGTGACTTCAGCAGGTATGCCTGTTACTTTCACGGCTGTATTTTACAGATTTCGCAAAGGTTTCAGCTACTCCTAACTGTCGGCCGGTCTCAGCTGTTCTTTTTGATGTTGCTCCGCGACCTGATGCTTGAGGGGGCAGCTGCGCTGGATGACACTCTAAAACACTTAACATGGCTTAATGTAATAAGACAGTGATATTAACAGACCAAACTCACTAAAAATCATACTAATAAAGTATACTATCTATAAAAAAAAATCAGATGAGCCCTGAATATGAATGCAACTCGTTTAATAGCACGTTAAGCCTTTTCCTCCCATAAAAAAACGTTATAAGAAAACGCTTAATGTACTAAGACAGTGATTTTAAAAAACCAAACTCACTAAACATTATACTAATAAAGTATAGTATACGATGTACAAAAAAAAAAAAAAACAGATGATCCCTGATTATGAATGGAAGTCGTTTAATAACACTTTAAGCCTTATGATGGTTTTCTATGAGAGGAAAAGGCTTAACGTGTTATTAAACGCGTTGAATTCATACTCAGGGATCATCTGATTTTTTATAGATAGTATACTTTATTGATATGATGTTTAGTGAGTTTGGTCTGTTAATATCACTGTATTAGTACATTAAACCACGTTAAGCGTTTTTCACGTTAAGCGTTTTAGAATGTCCCGATGACCTCAAATTAGATGTATTGCCGGGTCACAGGAACGTTTTTGCAGCACATTTTGCATATCGGCTCATCTATATTCGCTGGCTCGCCCTTTTCATTGGGTTGAAAGCCAAAATGTTCCCAAACTGGCGACGTGACATTAGGTTTTGGGACGAGATCGAGCGCCTCAAAAAAACGAAGCACCATAAAGCTACAAAGGCTCGCGAGAAAACCATATTGTATCATTAATTTATTTAACATTGAATGCACAGTGACAAACTGAAAAAAAAACAAGAAGGCCACAGCCTCATTAAAAAAAAACAAAAAAACTTAACACTGCGGTTTCTGCGGTTGCTATCTTTCCTCTGCGGTTTGCTTGTCAATAGTGCGGTATTACAATATTGCGGTTATCGCGACAGCCCTAGTCAATGTCTGTTTGTCAGCTCATTGTCATTTTTTTAAAGGTAATAGCAGCTGATGATGCAGTTGATGAAGTGTAATGTACTGTGTGATCAACCATGTGTCAGCTAGAGATGGAGTGGTGTACGGTAGTCAAATGTGGGACTGTTACTTGGGGTGCTTTTCCCTAGTTCGGTTCATTTGGTCCGAACCAAGGGCAAACAATTAAACATTGTAGCATTTTTCAGCTTTTTTGGTTCCTTTTCACACCACACTGATTGCTTTGGTCCGAACCAGTTGAAACAAACCAAAATGCAGCCTCATGATAACATCACTCATTGGCCATGACGTATTTCCTAAACTGCTTTTCGATTGGTCAGAATTTACGTGCGGGAAAATTCCAACATAAAGAGGAAAAGCCAGCAAACAACACAGAGACAACACAACTATGGAGAGATGACTGCGCGGGCTGGTTTTGTCCCTGGCCATAATCTAGTACATTGTTTGTATACACCACAATATGCAAACAATACATTTCTATAATGAAGCACGGATGCGGCTTGAAAACAACGTTCTAATGCACTGCAAACGGCGAGCGGGAATCGCTCGTAACTTCAAGCAGAGGCGTGCATTAATTCTTCTTAACTCTGACGTGCTCATGGTCATCAGACCAAATTTCTATGAGGCTCCACACCTCCTCACTACTCCAGGTTTGTCCACGAGCTGCCATGCTAAAGTGCAAACAGTCAACAAACACTTCCTCATCCCATAATGCACAGTGGTACGGCAGTTACTACGGCAGCTGGTTTAGTCCAAAAATGATCAATACTTTTTGCAGTTGGGTCTGTTCGAGGTCGGATCACGTTCTCACTACAAACGAACCACTCCAGAGTTCGTTTGAAAGCGTACCGAGACCACCTCTTCAAGCAGGTCTTGGTACGCTTGTTTGGTCCGCCTTTGGTGCGCACCCGAGTGCGATTGCTGCTTTCACACGTGCTCAAACGAACCGCACCAAAGGGGGAAACGAACTCTGGTACGATTCAACCGAACTAAATGAGGCAGGTGTGAAAGCACCTTTAAGAAACATCTCAGTCTGTGCAATGTCTTCAGATGCTCAAAACTTTCATGGATGCTTTTCCAAAATGTAGATCATGCTCAGAATGAAAAAGATTAACAGAAACTGTATGAATGGAAAAACCATAGGCTAATTGTAGGATATTTCACAAGTTACTCTGGAGTATTCTGTGTCTCAGAAACCCCTAAATGATTATACTAACACTAGCTTTACTGCTTATGTTAAACCAGTAAACTTGAGAAAGAAGTGGGACTTTACAAGAAATAAGACAAAGGGTTACAATATATACGTATGTAATCATTCTGCTGGTTCTTGTATTTGCAAAATGTTGGGATTCATCTCAAGTTGCAGGCTTCAATTATGATTTGTACTTATGTTCTCAATGTAATTAAACAGTTTTGTTTACATAATGTTATTACATGTATGTATATATTCTGTATTAATGCTATTTTGTCCTGTTTGTTTAAAACCCTTATGAGTTAAGCACCAATTAAGTGTAACATTTCTTTCCTCCTTTTGTTTGTTTCTTGTCTCTGTGCAGACATACTCAGGACTCTTCTGTGTGGTCATAAACCCATACAAAAACCTCCCTATATACTCCGAGAACATAATTGAGATGTACAGGGGCAAGAAGAGGCATGAAATTCCACCTCATATCTACGCCATTTCTGAGTCGGCCTACAGATGCATGCTTCAAGGTAAGACCATAACAAATATTCCTTCTGATGAATTCTCTCAGTGGCTCCATCTGTTTACACAAATAACATTTCTGAATTCTGCATTTCCACTGAGGATTTTGCTGTGAAAATAAAGAGGGTGTGTTGTGTTTTCTCAAACTTTGTTCAGTGTTAGATGAAGATGAGACCACCACTTTGTTTAAGTAAGCAGACAAATTCTCTTTTTGGCAGTTTTTTGGCAAGATTTCCTAAACCTTAAAGCAGAATTTGAAAGTGACGTGACATTCAGCCAAGTATGGTGACCCATACTCAGAATTTGTGCTCTGCATTTAACCCATCCGAAATGCACACACACAGAGCAGTGAACACACACACACACTGTGAGCACACACCCGGAGCAGTGGGCAGCCATTTATGCTGCGGCGCCCGGGGAGCAGTTGGGGGTTCGATGCCTTGCTCAAGGGCACCTAAGTCGTGGTATTGAAGGTGGAGAGAGAACTGTACATGCACTCCCCCCACCCACAATTCCTGCCGGCCCGGGACTCGAACTCACAACCTTTCGATTGGGAGTCCGACTCTCTAACCATTAGGCCACGACTTCCCTGTCACTCTCTGAACTCACTAGCAGTTAATGTTATTGCCTGTACTTTGTTTCATAGTATCATGTGATGAAGAGCAGCAAAAAATTGAATGGTCAATGTTTCCAATGATATCCTATTATATTTCAGTTTGTTTTTCCACTCTGAGAGATTGATTAATTTACTCTTCCACATCTGGTGCTCTCAGATAAGCGCAGAGAACGGAAAGTAAAAGGGGCTGCATTCATTCGGATTTCACTGCAGTGGGCTTGAGTTTTTCTTGTCTGAGCTGTGGATATGTGCATCTTGAAGTGAGATGCGAAAGATAATGCATATCATTAACTGCTCCATCTGACACGTCTTCTTCAGCTACTACTAAACTACAAGGTTACTCCAGAAGTAATTTATACATTTTTAGTTGTGTTGAAAGTGTGCATGAATTAGTGAGTCAGGGTTTTGGAAACAATGCTTTGTTGTTTATTATGTCATTGGTTGTGGATACCGAGTATCTGTCCATCACAGCAGAAGATAATACAACGTAAAACCCATCGTTCCTGTTCAGGGATGGAAATTAGCACCCGCCACCAGCCAAATGGGGGTGATTTTGTGTTGTGGCAGGTAAACTCGCTTCACCTACCGGCCACCGTGGCGGGCAAATAAAAATAGCATACGGTTTCACCCGGCCGGTGGACAAAAAAGTTAATTTTCATCCCTGGTGTGTGTACAACACGCAATGAAGTGTAATATCATCCGAAGCAGCTCCGTGGAGAAAGGCGGTGTAAACCGGGCTCGAAACTGCGGTGTTGTTCCCAGTGTTTGCAGCTGAAGTTAGTGCCGCCGGTGGAGTGTTACATATATTTGTTGGTTATTTACAGTTCGTTTTGTAGCACACGATCATAATATAAAAGATCACGTGAAGAGTTGAATTTGTTTTTGCGCACAAATTTACGCACACTGTCACATCTCTGTCAAACCCCCGGTAAGTTCATTCTCCTCCAGCATTCTGCAACATTTTAGATTATATGGACAGTTTATGTTTATCTTATTGTTTTTAACAGCATAATAAGCAAACTAACAAACATTAATATCGGTCGCGTGTCTAATAACTGCTGTCTGGGGGGATGCATTTTCAAGTACTTTTTCATAAGCTAGCTCTGTGGCTAGTAAGTTGTTACGCTGTTAATTTTTGTTTGTAGAAACATCATTGTATTGCTACACATGTTTGACAGCTCTGGCATGACGAGACGCATAAAAACTATGTATTAAAAATGCTGCAAGTTCGTTTGTGGATGGCGTAAAAGTTTGCGAGCCGAGATTTCTTTCAGTGATACAGTATTGAACAGGGGACTTTTCCCCATGTGTTCCCTCAACCACAAAAAACAACATTATTAATGCGTACGAAAACGGTTTAGAATATCGCAAAAATATTTCTGTGCATTAAAAAAGTTCAGTGTCAATGTCAATGTCAATGTCACCTTTATTTATATAGCGCTTTAAACAAAATACATTGCGTCAAAACAACTGAACAACATTCATTAGGAAAACAGTGTCAATAATGCAAAAATGATAGTTAAAGGCAGTTCATCATTGGATTCAGTTATGTCATCTCTGTTCAGTTAAATAGTGTCTGTGCATTTATTTGCAATCAAGTCAACGATATCACTGTAGATGAAGTGTCCCCAACTAAGCAAGCCAGAGGCGACAGCGGCAAGGAACCGAAACTCCATCGGTGACAGAATGGAGAAAAAAACCTTGGGAGAAACCAGGCTCAGTTGGGGGGCCAGTTCTCCTCTGACCAGACGAAACCAGTAGTTCAATTCCAGGCTGCAGCAAAGTCAGATTGTGCAGAAGAATCATCTGTTTCCTGTGGTCTTGTCCTGGTGCTCCTCTGAGACAAGGTCTTTACAGGGGATCTGTATCTGGGGCTCTAGTTGTCCTGGTCTCCACTGTCTTTCAGGGATATAGAGGTCCTTTCTAGGTGCTGATCCAGCATCTGGTCTGGATACGTACTGGATCCGGGTGACTGCAGTGACCCTCTGATCTAGACACAGACTGGATCTGGTGGCCACGTTGACCTCGGAACAAGAGAGAAACAGACAAATATTAGCGTAGATGCCATTCTTCTAATGATGTAGCAAGTACATAGGGTGTTATGGGAAGTGTTTCCGGTTCCGCTTTACCTAATTAATGCAGCCTAAAAATCCTTTAACAAATTTGGATAATAAAAGCATATTAGTATGTTATGTGTATGCCAGGTTAAAGAGATGGGTCTTTAATCTAGATTTAAACTGCAAGAGTGTGTCTGCCTCCCGAACAATGTTAGGTAGGTTATTCCAGAGTTTGGGCGCCAAATAGGAAAAGGATCTGCCGCCTGCAGTTGATTTTGATATTCTAGGTATTATCAAATTGCCTGAGTTTTGAGAACGTAGCGAACGTAGAGGATTATAATGTAAAAGGAGCTCATTCAAATACTGAGGTGCTAAACCATTCAGGGCTTTATAAGTAATAAGCAATATTTTAAAATCTATGCGATGCTTGATAGGGAGCCAGTGCAGTGTTGACAGGACCGGGCTAATATGGTCATACTTCCTGGTTCTAGTAAGAACTCTTGCTGCTGCATTTTGGACTAGCTGTAGTTTGTTTACTAAGCGTGCAGAACAACAACCCAATAAAGCATTACAATAATCTAACCTTGAGGTCATAAATGCATGGATTAACATTTCTGCATTTGACATTGAGAGCATAAGCCGTAATTTAGATATATTTTTGAGATGGAAAAATGCAGTTTTACAAATGCTAGAAACGTGGCTTTCTAAGGAAAGATTGCGATCAAATAGCACACCTAGGTTCCTAACTGATGACGAAGAATTGACAGAGCAACCATCAAGTCTTAGACAGTGTTCTAGGTTATTACAAGCAGAGTTTTTAGGTCCTATAATTAACACCTCTGTTTTTTCAGAATTTAGCAGTAAGAAATTACTCGTCATCCAGTTTTTTATATCGACTATGCAATCCATTAGTTTTTCAAATTGGTGTGTTTCACCGGGCTGCGAAGAAATATAGAGCTGTGTATCATCAGCATAACAGTGAAAGCTAACACCATGTTTCCTGATGATATCTCCCAAGGGTAACATATAAAGCGTGAAGAGTAGCGGCCCTAGTACTGAGCCTTGAGGTACTCCATACTGCACTTGTGATCGATAGGATACATCTTCATTCACTGCTACGAACTGATGGTGGTCATATAAGTACGATTTAAACCATGCTAATGCACTTCCACTGATGCCAACAAAGTGTTCAAGTCTATGCAAAAGAATGTTGTGGTCAATTGTGTCAAACGCAGCACTAAGATCCAATAAAACTAATAGAGAGATACACCCACGATCAGTGCAGTGTATCATCCGGTTGGAGAGTGAGAGAATGAGTGACCGGTGGACCAAAAAGTTAATTTCCATCCCTGTTCCTGTTCTTGAGCAGTTGGAGCTGTTTTAAACCTCTCCTGTGTTTTCTTACTGGTTCTTTTCTCAGTGAAGCGCATAGGATTTGGTTGATTCTGAAAGGCAAGATCGGGAGATGTAATTCTCTGATACAGTCAACCATAATTTTTTTTTCTTCCACTGTCATAATCTTTAATTCATCTCTTAATAAATCTGGGGCAGTTGGATATTGGAGTGGGCAACTGTGTCCAAGATTAAGATGGCAATCAGCAGAGATGTTAGTGTGTTACATTACAACTGAATCATTTCATCTTTTAACTTTCAATTTAATTTCACTGGATTTTAGAGGTGTTTAAAAGAGTTTATACAATCAATGAACAGCAAATGTAGTCCAGACAACCGTTCTGCACACTGTTAAGTAAATGTAGCATTTATTTGAAATATATTTTTTTAATGTGGGAGTCTTTACTGATACTTTTGATCAATTTAATTTGTCCTTGCTGAATCAAAGTAATTTATTTAAAACAAATCTTACTGACCACATGCTTTTGAATGGTGTAATTATATGCAAAACATATTTGCTTTTTTGTTGCAATCTCATGTGCATAACATTTTATGTACATTTAATGTGAATTTGGTAGTAGTGAACAATCATGCCAACTTGGAGTCAAAGTAGTCTGTCCAGGAAATTGAGGAACATTTGCCATTAATGTACTGCTGAATTCCTGACTAAATCTGACCCTCTCACATAGAAGGACAGGCCAGTTGTCCTGATTTGTCAGAAGGCCAGTGAACAAGAGCCGTCCCAGGCTGGGAAGGAGAGGCTGACCTGCATTGTGGGGGACAATGTGGCCTTTGTGTTCCAGTGGTGGTGGGGGCAGTACATACGGTGACGTGCTGGTTCAAACGTGGCTGGGAAACATGGATCCTGGCGTCTGCCTCAGGAGGAAACACCCCTAACAATGCTGCACACGGCCAAATCATTAGAGCTACAGAGATTACTGCAGTAGAACCGAGTTGTTTACTTTTCATCTTGAGATGTTTCCTCTGTCATGGCTCCGTTCCAGTTATTGTCCACGCTCACTTGTGTTTTCGATCACATTTATGTTCGGAAAACGCTCTATTACTCTCTTTAATCAGAGATTCTAATATAGTATCCTAAGATTAAGTCTCAAGCATAATAGTAAGTAGCCGGCACATTTTCTTGTGTTTTTGGCATTTTCTGATTTGATTTTGTTGTATAGTGGTCATTAAAATGGTCAACCTTTATTGGCATCAGCTGATATTAGTTTTAACAGGTTGCTAATCTACATTTGCATATGTGAGAATTGAGTAAATATTGTGTAAAATAACTTTTATTATTAGAGATCCACACTAATATTGGCAGATTATTGAAGATTGAAAGATTCATATTAGTCACCTATTATTAAAGAATTTAGATACACAAAGATGGTGCTTTTTTAATGCCATTTGAGCATTAGAAGCAACATTTAAGGAGCTGTTTGTGTCAGATTTTTTATATATTTATTTATTTATTTGAAATGCAGTTTAATTGTGAGTGTGGCAAGCAGTTTTTTAGACTTGCTCTTGGATGCAAGAAATAGCTGGCCAGGGGTGTTGCAAATATGGCTGCAGAGTGAACAAACTTTCCTTCAAAGGGACTTTGCTGTTACTCTGTACTTTAACAAACCTCATGGTGTCCAGTCTATAGATAATAAGAGAAAAGTGATCAATATGTTTGCTGATAAACACAATTAATTGGTTAGATAATTTAATGCCCTGTGGTTGAATTTATTGCTCTATTAAAATAGAGTATTTGTTTAATGACATGTCTAACATGCAGCTTTAAATGTTAAATCAGACTTAGCTCATGCAAATGTAAATTGTATAATGCCTCTGGACACATTGACTTACACAGCCACACATCCATCCATTCACATCTGTCTTTGATTAGTCTGCTAAAACCAGCCATAATTCCCCTCTCTGGCTGTTGAATGAACTTTACAAAGGGCTAATTGTAACAGCTTTAAGAACTTTGAAATTCCTGATCTTCACTAAAACGGTAACATTTTTGGAAAAGGCCCAGTCAGTTTAGCCACTGGAGCGCAGGAATGTCAGTGGTACCCGTCTCTCTTCAAGGCATATGGAAGCTATGAAATCTAAACATGGTTACTGACTGGAAAGTTATGTCTAAAACATATAATTACAACCTTTAAAATGGCAATCTCACGACCGTATTTACCCAGTGTGGAGGCACACATAAATTTCAATTATGCTAAGAGATGTCTAGCCCCCTAACTTAACAGTTAGGCTGGTATGATCTAGATTGTTGTGTGCTAAGATAGTTATTGCTCCGTGGAGTTTTTTTGACCCACCTGTTACCAATACATGTGAAATAAGCAGTAATGTGTTTCTTTCACGGCTTTGTCCTTTTGAGCAATTTTATCTGTTCTGAGTCCACTGGAATATAAAGATCTTGTGTAGATTACAGTGGCCAGAGACCCTATATTTCAAAGACATTCCAAGGGGAGCTCAAAAACATTTTCGTACCTGTTTCAAATCAGCTGTCTTTCCTCCGTACTTCTTAGACAGGATAACTGAGCAATGCATACATATTACTTTACCTTCTCATGCAGCATCTGAATTTTTTTCTAATTTTTAAATCTTGCTTGTTGTTTGAGTTAACCATTTATAGTAAGTAAATTTCATTTATATAGCACATTTAAACACAGTGTAGCTGACCAAAGTACAGAGTATCAAAAAAAACAATAATAATAAATAAAAATGAAATAAGAATAAACAACATGGAAGACAATATAACCTAAAAAAACACAGTACTAAGATTAGATTCAAACGCCTGGGAGAAAAGATATGTTTTCAGCCTCTTTTTAAAAATGATAATAGAAGGTGCAAGGCGAATATCCAGTGGCAGCTGATTCCAGCAGCAACTGAAAAAGCTCTGTCGCCCTTGGTTTTTAAACGTGATCGAGGGATGTATAAAAGATATTGATCAGCAGACCTTAAGGATCTACTAGATGAATGTGGGATAATAAGATATTTTAAATAAGAAGGGGCTTGATCATTAAGAGCTTTAAAAACAAACAAAAGAATTTTGGCACATTTATGGCACTTTTCCACTGCGTGGTACGACTCTGCTCGGTACGGCTCGGCTCAGTTCGCGTTTTCACTGCAGTTCAGTATCGCTTTAGAGTGGGTGGGATTATTCACATTTCGTTATTGTTGCACCGCTTCTATTGCTGCAACTCCTAAATATTTTTAATTCCGCGCCGCCCCATCAATATCTCGCTGGATCTGCTCCTCTGCTATCAACGAGAGGAACATCTGAATTTCCTCAGCAGACAAGGAAACAGTCATTTTTGGTTGTTAAAAAAGGTGTGCACGTTCAGAACAGTTTAAAACATCTGTTATGAGGTCATTGACACAGATAGTGACGATTCTCTCCGGCCAATCAGTGATCAGCAGAGTTTACATGTCACATTTTGGTAACTTGTGTGGTTCACTTGGAACCTCAACTGAGGTGGTTCTAAAAAAAAGTACCAGGTACTGTACCCAGTGTAAAACCCCTCAAAAGTGAACCATACCGAACTGGCACTGAACCCCCAATTGCTTCCCGGGTGCTGGAAAAATAGCTGCCCACTGCTCCAGGTGTGTGTTCACGGTGTGTGTGTTTGTTCTCTACTCACTACTGTGCGTGTGCACTTGGATGGGTTACATGCAAAGCACTGATATACTTTATTATTTAATTCCAGCAAGGATGACATTATCTCATGTTTCTAAATTAATCCACTTATAGATTTGTATTTTATCTGCATAGTGGGAATATCAGTATCTAGGACATAATGAAATTGCAAAGTTTTTTGTATGTGTAGTCTGAAGGTCTCTAGTTTGATTGTGTTTGGTTTGTAATTTGATAAGGATCAATGACATGCAAGCATGATGGTGTTCTGTGCAATTGAGCTGTGGTCTCCAGTAGTTTGTGTCACCTCTGATCAGGCCATATCTGGCTCGGCTCACTGAGTAGCTAGTGAGTCATATTTCTCAGTGTGTTACTGACGGCCTTGTCACTTCAAACAGCTACATGTTAAATTCCTGCAGACAGCAGTTGCAGCAGATGGGTTGGTTATTCTGTTGTGGATGTTTGTTGTTGCGCACTGGTTGATTCACACTGGAATCATTTGTACAGCGTCACTGCAGTGGTTCTAAACTCTAAAGCTATATTTCTTTGCAAAGACAGCTATGAATTTGTTTTTAGAGGTTGGTCAGTAATAAACTTGAATGTTTTGAAGTCTTGAAAGTTATAACACTGGAATTCGAGTGAGGCAAAACTGCTCGTTTCAGTCATACTCAAATATAGAACGTGCTGTTTATATTGTTATTATTATTATTCTTTTTATTCTTTTTTTTTAATAATATATACTTTTATCATACCCAAATATATGATATTAACCAAGTTAAGTGTCTGTCCATAATATACATATACATTTCTTATGAGCTGTCAATATGCTTTAGGCTATGAAAATTAGCTACTCGTGTTAAGCTCTGTTTTTTTTAGTTGATCGAGATAAATGTGAATTATTCGTTGGATTTTAACTACTCGTTAGGCTAAGAATCTCAAAATGTACTTATGTAGAGCTAAATAAATAAAAAATACTATATGCATTTCTAGCCGATCGTAATTTAAATCTCAATATTATTCTTGTCAATGATTTTTTTTTTTTGTTGTTGTTTTTTTTTTTCGTCTTGTCTGCTTTTGTAACTGAAGTTACAAAACTAATTATTCAATTTAGCTAGTTGTTAAGTTAGAATATTATGTTTAAGTCATTATTTGTTCTTAGAGATTCATTAAAAAAAATGTAAAGGTTTATTCTAACCAAGTGTTCATAATATTTTTTATTAGGCCGAATATTGAAGATGTCAATATGTTTTATGTGTATTTGTGTCTATAGCTCCATTTCTGTAACTGGAACTGAAAATAAATAAAATACTAAGTTTGTCACGTCAATCGTAAGTGAACACGTGTAATATTTTGAGAATACAATATTTACAGAACCTGTCAATAATGTATGAACAATGAACTTCTTATGTATATAGGACTCCATTGTAACTTAAGATCTTGAGCAAGATTAATTGTTCGTTGTGAGTTTGATAAAATGTTTTAAGTTATAATTTGCTTATATGGCAATTAAACACGTTAAAATTGGTAAAGCTTCAATACATATTTTTATTCTTCATTTTCCTCCCTGACATACTCCAATTCATGTTAAAACACACTAGACATGATTATTCTGTTTATTTTTAGCATGTTTTGTGAAATCATGTTTATTTTGTCCATCAAAAGTGTTTTGTCACTTTAATTGAGTTTCAGCAGCGCAGCAAAAATAGCTTTTAACGCCGAGTTTGCACTTGGATGGTTTGATGCATGATGGGCTAGTATAAAAAAAATTAAAACTTAAGGTCTTTCCAGCTTTGAGGTAATACAGTTTTTTTTTTTTTTTTTTCATTTCGTCTCAGTTACAAATTTGACTGGTAAATGATAAAGAATGATAGCCCCTTTTGTATTGCATTGCATATCAGGGATGACAGATTGATAAAAAAAAACATGCTATTTATGACTCAATGTAACTTGATACTTTGCGGTAAAAGTGGCTGTCTGATTAAATGTGCCCTATCAGTGCGGCTCCCATGAAAAAAAATTGTGAAGACCTTTGACAATCTTGCAACAGTTAGAAATCCCAGAAGGTAAAATCAAAACAAAAAGTTCAAACTTGTTTTGAACAATTTCTTTGTCATCTGAATATTTATTTTAAGTAGGGGGGAAAAATCGACCAGCCCTACTGTGAGCTCATGTGTCTGATCCGTGTTTACTTTTGCCATTGTCATTTGCTTCTTATGAAAATGATCTGTTTAAATTACAGATGTTTTATTAAATTGTGTCCAATCCAATACCATCGCATTAAAAAAAAATTTTTTTTCCATAGCTACATCCCAAATGATGCTGTATACACTATGCACCGTTAATTATGCGATTTGGGATGCACCTTATACCTGTGTGTTGACCTGTTTTGGCACTCTTTTGTGTTTAACTTCAACATAAAGAAAAATAACAAATGAAAAATATATAATCGTAATCTGACAAAAATACTATTATAAACTAGGCCAGTGGATAATTCAGCAGCAAAAGTTACTCTAGAAAAATCATGAGTGCATAATCATTTTATAAAATCTAAACATATAGTGAAAATACGTTATTTAGTGGGAAACAAATAATAGTGAATAAGTGTAGGGCTAAATGTGGTCAAATGTTATATGTTGTAAAATACATTAATGAATAAAGTAAATATATTTCTATATAAAATACTATAAAATTAAAAGACATGTCTTTTAAAGGGGTCATGACAAGGGTTTATTGGTTTGTTTTATTATGTTTCCTCAGGTGCAGTTATAATATAGTTTTTTGGATGGAAAAACATAAAAAATGTAGTTATTTATGACCTTTTTCCACCCCATTTCTCATCCTCTTACTCAAACAGTCGTTTTTTTAAATTAATAAATGAAACAAGGTAAACACTTCAGCTTTGAACTGACTGTCAAGTGTCAAACAGTTATATTGCTATTGTACAATTACAATTATTTTTTTAGAATACAAATAAATGTATTTGGCGCACAAAATGAGATGAAAGACAGAGACTTTCTCATTCATGCTAAAGACAGCTAGGCTATATTTGGTGATCACTCACTTTGTTCTGCATGCACAGCTTGCACATAGAGATCCACATCGCAGACAGTGCGCGAACACCATAGAAATCCCCTGGGCTAGTAGTTTTTGCTGTGGTATCGAAATTGGAATTGAGAATTGTAAAAATTTTACTGGTATTTAAAATGTTGATAAGCTTATTTAGTAAAATACAAGATAATGTGGGTAAATTTTTATTTACATTTTTGGTTCCAGGGCCATTAAAAATGTTGGCAGGGTAAGAAAAAATCTGAACCATTGGCCCAACATCACCATTAGGGGTGAAACAGACTTAATTGTCTGATCAGTATGTAAACACAGACTCTTTGCAAATTCAAATTTAGAACCATCATCACCACGTATTATAAACTGGTGCATTATTCAAATATTGTCTATTACTCATATGCTGCTCTAAATTAAATTATTGACAACCATTTTGGTATTCAGAATTATGTTTTTTTTCCTCTTCTCTGCCATCATTTCTGTGGTAGATGTTGTTTATGGTTTGATAGGAGACACAGTTTTTTAATGGATCAAATCTCAGCATCAAAATCTGTTTTTGATGTTTTTGAACTCATTCCTGCTTAGCAAAAACAGGCAAAAAAATTTATTTGTTGTAATTGCTCTTCGTTATGTCAACTGCATTTGTTCCATTTTAAGATGTTCAACTTTCTGCATGATATATTATTCCATACTTTGTGCAGTTTCCAGAAAAAGTGCCACATTTCATTGCAGCCTTGATTTTTTGCAATAAACTGTATTTGTTAGAAACCATTGCAAAGCGAGAGTTTTACACACACATCACAGAGTTTTACTAGCCTTGGCATATGCACATAAGAAAGTGTAATGAAAGTTTGTGCATCCGATGTTACTGAGGTGGAAGTGACTGCGGCCCTAGCATTGTAACGTTTTTTTCTTTGTGTCTGTGTCCACCCTTCTCTCTCTGGTGTCTGGTAGCGTTGTGGTTTGGTATGTGAGGAATGTGTCCAGTTGTAGGTTAATCCAGTAGAAGCGGGTGGGGTGGGGTTAGGGTGGGCCAGCTGAGGGGGGCGGAGTGAGAACTTGGGAGGTGAAGCTTTATAGCAGTCCTCCAGACTACCCTGATTTTAACTAAAGAGAGTCTGACACTTTCATTACACAAAACTGTCTAAATGTGTGCACTTCCACATTACTCAAACCAGCAACTGATAAAGAATGCAATTATTGACTTTAAATAGCACTTTGTAGCTGTTTGTAATTACAATTACAGTATCAAACCGATCTATCAAAGGTGAATGTGTCAGTGTGAACTTTCAGTTCAGACCAAGTTTGGATCAAATTACAGCCCCTCGGGACGACTGCTGCGCACAAACAAAACCAAAACACAAAATAAAACCCAGGCCTGGTCCTCTCTCGTCCTTCACTGTCATAACTCCTCTTTTTATCTTTGCGGAGCTCCTCCGTGGGACTCGAGATCAGTGAGTGACGCAGGTGTCACTCATTTCCAATTACTCCACAGGCCTCGACCCGTTCCCATGGCTCTCAGCCCCGCCCCACTCTTCACACAAGTTATGAGTTATATTTGAATGCTTGTTTGGGAACTCCATTTGATTTTAATTATTACCACACAATCTTACGGCTGTGCCTGAGTTATGCTTGAATCTCTGTGATCAGCTGTTCATTATTCAGAGAAGAGTTGCTAAGGCCTTAACAAAGGATGCAATGAAAAGAAGTCAATAGCCCTCTCTTCACTTGATTATATTCTTCCCTTTTCTGCAGCTGTGCTGATAGGAGAGGCCATTCTTCAGAATCCTTGGCTGCCATATCTGTGTCTCTGTATCCGAGACAGATAGTGTCATGAATGTTCACAGAGATTGATGTACGCCACACAAAAGGAAGCGCCTCCACCCTGGAACTAATTCAAGTTCTTGTAACTTGAGCCCTGAACCTTTTATCTAAAACATTGTCTTTGTAACATGGCATGTTTCATAGCTCTGCTTATGATGAGATCAGTCCAACATTCTGTTCCTGTTTATTCATGCATGAGGACACATTGAGTTTTTGAGTCCTTATGTTTTCTGCTATCTAGATTAAAACAAAAGGTGTTCTAACAGTTGTTACACGTTCCCTTTATGCCATTATCATTCTTTCCCATATTCTGTTACACATTTGGCCTCTCATATAAGGGCGGGTTCTCAAATGTTAGACTTTTAGTGAGCAAACCATGTCCAGGTGGAGGAAACCCCATAATGAGGATGTGCTCAGCTGTAGATCCCTTTTCATCCCAGACAGCCCTGACCTCCGCTGCCAGAACAGGAAAGCAGTCAGCACTATTTTATCTTCAGCCATCCTCTGTTCCCATAGGTGGACTTCATAGGTGGATAGTCAGATACCCCTGTGTCTCATTAGAGGACTGCAGAACAGAGACCGAAAAGAATGAGGTAAATTCGTTTTGGCATTTTAAACGACTTCACTACCGTTTGATGAATCTCCACAAGTTCTTTGAGGATGCTAAATTATGCATAAAACAATCGTAATTCTGACTGCTTTAGTGGATCAGTGATCAGTCTACAAGCAGCACTTTAAAGACACCGTTAGTATTTTATTTTAATATAAAGGTCTTGGATCTATTTCCTGCAGTCTCTTCACACCGAGAGAGCAACTTTATTTCCTTTGGTCATTGAATTTTGCACTGTGTGAATATGCCTTTTCACACTGTAGGTACAAGAAGAAATAATCATGTAAATCTTGATCTGAAGTAGATCAAGTGTAGCACTAGCAGTGGTAAATGATTTAAGTGCCAAAATGTCATGCTTAATTAAAGAAAAGGTCTGTTCAAACATTTAAAAAAAAAAAAAGACTTTTCATAGAATTTTTTTCCTGAAAAGAAAATGTCTATGGCCACCATTTTTGGGTTGGGCTGGCCAAGTTTATCTTATCTAATGATTCTTGGTTCCACCAGACACACAAATGCCTAGCGTTTCAAGGATGGCCTGTGCGCAGAAGCTGTCTGATACTGCAAGAGCAACCGTTTAACAGTGACATGAAGTTATTTATCTACATCATTAGCAACATTCTGCAGCTACAGATTCGGGAACTGAGACACCACCCAAATGATCTCTTGGAAGAGCTCCCAGGGTGGGTGTGTGTTTGTTAACCCCTGGCTTACAGAAAATGTATTCAAGTGAATCACAACACTCTGGAAAAGGATGCAGAGAGTTATGCTGTAATACAAATGATTACACACTCGGAGTACCGTGTATGTGGTTTTGTAACTGCTGTACAATGTGGAGGAAGACATTTACTTGAATCAGATGTCCTGTTTGAGGAGGAGGCCTCAGGACATTAAGTAGTAAATTTGAATCTGCTAATCTCCATAATTGGGCATAGTTTCTTAAAACTAGAGATGGTCAGATACAATTTTTTCCCTCCCGATTCCGATACTTATGCTTTGGGTATCGGCCGATACTGAGTACCGATACCAGTGTGTTAAAAGAAAAAAGGAAAAGATCATACTATGCCTGCATAACTGTGATATTATCATTGTGGTAAGGTCTGGCTCAGGTTAAACCCTTTGTAAAACATGAATAAATACAGGAAATTGAAGCCATTTATTTTAAATTATTTTTAATGTTTAAATAGAACAATATAAAACAGTAGTGCAACAGCAATTTAACTAAATAAATACAGGAATATATATATATATATATATATATATATATATATATATATATAATTTATTTTTTAATAAAGTGCAGCCACAATATTGTAAAATAAAAAAGGCATTTAAATAGAAAAAAGAATAAAACAGTAGTCCAACTGCAATTTAAATAAATATAGGAATATATATATATATATATATATTTTTTTTTTTTAAATAAAGTGCAGCCACAATATTGTAAAAAAAAGGCAGTATAAAACAGTAGCCCAACAGCAACTTCAATGATTCCTTAAGAAAAAACTTAAAGTGCAGCCATTATGTAATAAAAAGGCATTCAAACCTTCAAATAGTGCAGTATTTAACAATAGTGCAAAACCAACCTATAAAGTAAACCTAAACAAAAATACAAATCAAAAGAGTAGCAGCTACATATTAAACAAAAAATACTTTACATCAAGTAGGCTACACATTGCAGTATCATTTAAGCAATTTAGTATTGCTCATAATTTCAAGAGCAAAGGCAGATTCTTCTTCAAGAAGATGAGCATTTCTGCCCTCTCTCCTCCTAGCCTGTTCCTTCTTGCATCAATAATGTTGGATGCTACACTGAACAGTCTCTCACTGTCAACACTGGTACAAGGAGCAAAGAGAAACTTTGCAGCAGTGGCAGCCAGGGTGGGAAAACTAATTTGGTTGACTTCCCAGTACTGGAATGGGCTGTCTGAGCGTGGGACCGTTTGTTCTGTCAAATATGTCTGTATTTGATTTTGAACTTGTGTGCTAGTGCTACTTGCCCCATGTTCCTCATCATGCTCCTGCAGGATTTCCTCAAACAGGCCTTTCAAGCTGCTCTTTCTGCTGTCTGGCTGTGCTTCCAGACGTGGGGCTTTATGGGGGTTTTCTGGCACTGTCTCTGCTCCCTCAGGTGTCGTCCTGCTCAGTAACGCTGCCTCCATCTTCTCCACTTCTTGGGTCAGAGCATCCTTGGCATGCTTGTTGCTGTCTGCTCCTGTGAAGTATCTAAAAAACAATGAAAAATTAAAAATAAATGTCTTAATGTGTAAAATAAACATATAAACAACCTCTATAGTAGCTTTTAGTGGTTACATATTAATGCAACAGTAATCAATAATAATGCAATATCTAGTTATCCAAAACACCATTTCAAAATTTTGTTTATAATATAGACATTTATTAAACATATTAGACATACCTGTCTTTGAATCGTGGGTCTAAAAGAGTGGCAACTGCATACGAGGGCTCATTCTCGATATTCTTGAATCTTTTCTGGACAGCCTCAAGAAGGGTTGTTCTCATGGTTTTTATACCCATGTCCCCCTCGTTCTCCCGAGCAAGCAGGCGTCAGCACTGTGACTGAGGGAATGACTTCAGCTGCAGAAGAGGTGGAAGAGCTATTCTGTCTGGTCCATTCTTTAAATGGTGCCAGAACAATGATGATTTTCTCCATTAAAGCCCACTGGTGAGACGTAAGGGTCACTGGCAGGTCGTGGTCAGCTCCATAAGCTGAAATTGACCGCTTCTGCTCCAGTAAACTTTCGACCATAGACCTTGGTGCAGACGTTTGGTGGGCATTTGGAGATCTTTTTGAATATCCTCCAGACGTGTAGTAGCTAGAGGCGAGTGTTTGAAATGGCCGACGATCTTTCTACAATTCGCCAGTGCATCCTTCACACTTCTCTGTGACAGTAGCCCTTCATGCACCACCAGCTGGAGAGTGTGGGCGAAGCATCCCAAACTTGCTACATCCATCTCGTCCATGGCTTTCTTCATGTTGCTAGCGTTGTCGCGCAAAACAACATGAACGTTGGACTTGGGGATTTTCCATTTTACTAGCATCTCTTCAATTGCTTCGACAATTGATGTGCCAGTATGTGACCCTCGGAACTCGTTCGCGTGCAGCACTGCACTTCAAGGGATAAATGTTGTCTCTCTGTCCACCCAGTGTGACGTTAAACTTAGCAAAGACATGGGGCACACGTCGGAGCTCAAAATGTCTGTGGTAAGGCTGATTGCATGCACGTCTTTCAGCATACACAAAATGTGTTCTCTAACTGTCTCGTATAATTTGGGTAGCGCGGTTTCAGAAATATATTTACGACCTGGCAAACAGTACCTTGGCTCCAAATGCTCCATTAAGCGGCGAAATCCCACATTTTCGACGACAGAAAGGTGTTGGTCATCCAGGACAATAAACTCCACAATTTTGTTGGTTATATTTGTTGCTTTTTGGCTGTCTTTGGGGAATTTATCTCTTCGCTGGAAGGCAGTTTCCAGAGTTTGCTGCTGCAGGTCGTCCTTTTTTTAACCTTAGCTTTGGTGAATTCGTCGTGCTCTTTTAGTGTGACGCGTCTTCAAATGTTTAAGTTGCTGGTGTTGAAATTTGCAACATTCGTGCCACCCCTCGAAATTGCTTCTTTGCATATGTTGCATTTCGCCGTCTTACTGGTGGGAAAATCCACTGTAAAGTACTGCAAAACTGCCGACATGATGCGTTAACGTTAGCTCTATGGTTAGCTCCTTTTAAGGAGGAGTCAGGTGGTCAGTTCTTCTTCGCCCCTCTAAAACAACAGCGCAACTGTTTTAAGAGTGGTGAAGAAAAAATGTAAGCTAACGGAGCTAACAGTAAATCGATTAATATTTCTAATAAATTATATGGTTTAAAAAATTTTTTTTTTTTGCATATTTGTTAAACCTGTCATTATGTCCTGACAGTAGAATATGAGACAGATAATCTGTGAAAAAATCAAGCTCCTCTGGCTCCTCCCAGTGGTCCTATTGCCATTTGCAGAAATACACCGCTCCCGGTAAGAAACAACCAATCAGAGCTGCAGTCCGTTTAAATGCCATAATGTCAGTTGAAAACATTGCAATTGTGTTTTAAAACACAACAGCGAGCACCAGGAAACCATTTAAAGAAGCGCGTTCAGCGGTAGGGCTTGAAAACAAAAAAAAAATTCAATTGGTTAAATCCGAGCAGAATCGATATTTTAACCTTTCTGTTCCTGTGTTCCTCTGATATTATTACCGTTCAGAAATCGGTTCGCGTGGAAGAAATACTGGTTAATAACGTTATTTTTATTAAAACAATATTCTTTGCCAATAATTTGCCTAATAATAATATAATAATAATAAGTACAGCGTTTTCTTTAGTCAAAAAGAAAAGGAAAGAATAGAGATCTAACGTGAGTCAATAACCCGCTGCTGTTAGTCACAGCCAATACAGCATTATCTTTTCTAGATTTTGCCCGAATGTAGGCTACTAAAAAAAAAAACCCACACACATCAAGACATTAAAGACATCAAAGTATTTTAAAGATATTTAAAAATGTTTGCTGCATTGTTAAAAAACAACAACATCAACAAAAACACTTGTATAAGATTGCGTTTTGAGAGTGAAAAAAAAAAAAACTTAAGTCGTGGCTCAAGTTGCTTTTTATTAGCCCTATTACTTTCCGAAATAATGAATGCTAAAATGCCTGTAGTCTAAAGCAAAATGTTTACAAACATTATAAAAACAGTTATTAGTTTCTCTCTAAAACAAATCCTCTAAAGTTTAGGCTATGAAAATGTCAATCCAAAAACAAATTATTTACGGTGAAGCTGATATCTACCTCTCTCATTCGGCACAAATCCAAATGTTTCCATGTTCCTGACGTATCTGGATGCTAAAATATGATTTATTATATAGTGTTTGTACTTTCATCGACATAAAACATCATCCTTCACATCAGCTATATCAGCACAGTGAGGCGCGGTCACGCTAAACGCAACAAATTTTTTACAACGGAGCAGTGTAACTTTTTATTTGTTTCTTTAACTGTATTTTATTTTGAAAATGAACAGGCTTCAATATAGCAAAATTATGTTGTGTGTGCGCGATGGTCATACCAACGCTGGTTGGTTATACAGAAGCAAGAAATTATTCAAAGCTGTCAAGCTTTTGCTAAATAATTTAAACTATAAAGTTTTTGCAAAATATAGAAAACCGCTCTCTGCTGTTTCGTTGTCCTTTCAGAAAACTTTGGAACGTGTCACAATGAACTGTGATTTAGCACTTTTTTGTCTTTCGTTTCGTTAATCTGTCAAAATAATTTAAGTGAAATATATTTAGTGTATATGCCTATATTCCTTTTTATGTAATCCTATAGTTTTTCTGTTTTCTATTTTCATAGAAGGGCTGCAGGTGCGTGTGATCTGTTGAATTCATCTCACACTATCCACAGATAAATTCTAAAGGCGGTGCATTGTCATTGCGACTGACCTATGATGAGTTCACAGCTGAGCGGACATTTCACTTGTTAGCTTCAGCGTCACATTTGCATATGCTGTACTGCTGGAATTCGTGATTGGTTGACAGCAAATTTCAAATATTAAATGGAATGATAAAATAACATTATTAACCTGTTAATGGCCATTTCAAATTTTCAATTCTGTTCGGAATTATAAAATTAGATTTTTGTTTCTGGTTCTGTTCCTGTCAAAATTTTGTTTGTTTCCAGTTTTCATTTTCGTTCCTTGAACCGGTTCAGAGCCCTGTTCAGCGGTCTCCTTGCCGGAAAACAGTCACCAAAGTAAAATGATCTCAAATGGAGTGCTCTCTTCATTTTGTCAAATGATAATAATCACATCTATTCATTTTATAATCCTTCTACTAGCATTTTATTCAAACTAAACCACATTTAATTCGGGTGAGAAAGGTTTTTTTTTTTTTTTTGAGTGGGTTTTGTACATCCTGTCATACCGGTGACTGCGTGCCACTGCATATTTGCAGCATTAAGGTTAATGATTAATCGAATAATTGATCGTTAATTTAAGTATCTCTGGCATATACCCGAGGTGATAATTATCTGTTTGTGCCTTGGAAATTAAATGCATATGTAGGGCAGAATTTTGGTTGCACTGAAGCTGTTTACGAAGTTAGATTTGCAGACAAGTGAGGAACCTACTTTATTTTACGAGTTTTACAGATGTTTTTTGGCTTGCATTGTAGGCCAACACAGCATTTTCAGTTGGCACTCATTTCCATTTTTACTGAGCTGTCTTCCTTTTATGCTGTTTTCTTTCACTAAAACTTTGTTGAAAAGACAGAATAGTTATAAAATGCAGTGTTGAGTATATACAAACATGACAGCAGGTTGTAATAATAATATAAAACATAAGATGTGTCTTCTGTGTCTGATAAATCACTTTGTGGTGAAAGGTTTGTCTTTTGCTGTTTTAGGTACTTTTAAATGTCAAAGTGGATTGATTTGAATTAAAAGCTAAGGTGAACTGAACTGATAATGCTGACCCATTTTTCTTATCTCCTCTTTTGTAGATCGTGAGGACCAGTCAATTCTTTGCACGTGAGTAACCATTTTGTTATCTTTATTCAGCAGTTACCGGTTAGGTCAGTCATTCGGACCTGATGGAAGTTATGTCACGTTTCCAGTGCTGCACTGGAATTGGCTTTTTTGGAATCGTACAGCCATGCCTGAAAACACGAGTCATGATACTATCATTGTGGTATTAAATATCAGTACCTGCAGCTGTTTGGCATGTAGAGGATCTCACAGTGTGAGTCAGACCCACGGCAAATATTTCTAGTCAGCCTATAAGTATTCATCCATAGAAATTCGAGCTTTTGATGCATTAAGCCTGAATTATTGTCTTTGCACATTGTAAATAAGTAAACAGCCTCTCTCATGTCTTGGTGGCACTGTAATAGGTTATGAGAGTTGGTTTTAATATCTTCTCTCATAGTCGACCCCTTCTGACCTACTGATCACTGTAGCACATGCCATTCTGCACCCACTGTGAAGACATGATGTCCATGAAGCAAAAAACAGACACATTTAAGAGCTTTTAAAGACTGATTTACCTAGAGTTATTTTTTTAAACTCACAACACTTAAAGGGATAGTTCACCCAAAAATGAAAATTATGTTTATCTGCTTACCACCAGGGCATCCAAGATGTAGGTGACTATCTTTCTTCAGTAGAACACAAACCAAGATTTTTTAGCTCAAACCGTTGCAGTTTGTCATTCATATAATGTAAGTGAATGGGAATCACGGCTTTGAGTCATAAAACATACACAAACAAAACAAAAATGGTCTGTGCAAGAAACTGAACAGTATTTTTTATCGGTTTTTACCTCTTGATTCACTGCAATGTCTGAAGTATTGTTGCACGGGTCTGGGTTTTTTTCCAACCCACGGGTCCCGTTTTCATGAAATTATTTGGCCCGCCCCACAAATAAAGTAACATTTCTTTAACCGCCCCAACCCGACCCGCGGAGTCCACGGGTAATGAGACGACCTGGACATCAGGGACATCACTAAGGATTAGAGCCCGACCGATATATCGGCTGGCCGATATTATCGGCCGATATAAGCTAATTGCATTTAAATCGGCATCGGCATTTATAACGGCCGATGAAACATGAGAAACAGAGTCTCATGCTTCACTCATGTTATGAGTGTTGCATAGTGTGCCCACCAGAGGGAGCTCTGCAGCTCCAGAGTTAACAACAGCGCCAGAAGTCCACTACAGAACAAAGCGATCAGCCAAGCCACGGAGATGTAACTTACTGTTTTGACGGTGAGTCTGTCGTTCGTCATGTGAAATGATTGTAGATTTAGTTCATACCCTGTATATAAAAACTGTGTGGTAGTTCTAGCTAACGGTCCTATCATTATCACTTCTAAATATTCTGTAACATCACTTACAGCCGCTAATGCATTGCTATATTAGATTAGCCACAAAGCTAATACCATGTTTATCAGTGGAAGAGCGCGAACGTTAATAAGGAGGTCAAACTATAACGTTAGCGTTTAACTTATTCTTATTCTATTGCGGTGTGTTTCCCACATAATGACCGCGTAATTGGGCCTTTCACACAGGACGCAGTATGCACGGCGCTTGCCGCTGGGTTCAGCGTTGCCCTTCAGATACAACGCGATTTGCGCTGCGCTATGGCGTAGGTGGAGTTTTAAAAACGTTTAGCGGGAGCTCTTTCATAGTCTGTTCCTCCTTTCGGTCAGCAGCAAACATGTATCTGTCCCGTTGTATGAAGCGAGCGATAGCGCTAGTCCTGCTGATGAGAATTAAGAGAGAAGCAAGGAAGAAGAGGCTACCCTCAGGTCCAGAGAACAATTTGGTGAATTCAAGCTGGTTACGTTATTCTAACGCTAATAGCTTCCTTTTTAGCAGACCCCTTAAATGCTTGCTATTAACTTGTTTGAAGGTGGTTCTTCTCAAAATTGACAGCGGTGTGTTCATGACACTAACGTGAACCATTCAACTTCGAATTGATTCCGTAATCTTCCGGTAATAGTAGGCAAGACGATGTTCTGTGAGAGCAAATATAGTGTAGTTACAGTAACTACAGTAGGTGCGTCAGAAATGATTAAACCAGAGGGGACATGTAAATAAATGTGAGCTGAACAAGCGCTTTTTTTTTTTTACATAGTTTCAAAGCAGCTTTACAGACATAACAGGAAAATGTTAAAATAATATTGTTAAATATAAGTAGGTAATACCTATTGCTTGACAAATAAAAAAATATATATATTTCTCATTTTTGCCTATGTAGGAGATCCCAGTGTATTATTATTATAATTCTAATGATGACATGAGTAATGATACATGGTAATATTATTAATAGACATGCTTATTCTTTCTCTGTCTCTCTTTCTGCCTACAGATGGCTGAAAAAGGTGAATGCTGTAGCAGCAAAGTGTGGGGACTACTTCTGCAAATACTTTAACTTTAGTATTATAATTTATTTACAGTACACACACAGACTGTTAAAACCAGCTTCAACTGGAAGAAAGTAAAAGTGTGAAATGTTTAAAACCAGACTGTTTTTTGATCATAAAAAAATATATACTTTTGATGTGCAATTGTTTAGTAATTGAGACTGTAATCTAAGGCTTTTTTTTTTAACATAGTCCATTCTAGAAAATGGTTTATACAGCCCACATACATAGAACAGGCAGATATTTTGCTATTGAATGTTGTGTAAGTGCAGTTTATAGGAAATGGGTCTAATATCCAGATTATTTTTTAAATAAAAATATCGGCTTATAAATCGGCTCTTTTCAAGTTAATATCGGCATCGGCATCGGCCCCCAAAAATCCATATCGGTCGGGCTCTACTAAGGATGGGTACCGAAACCCGGTATTAAAATGGCCCCGGGGCTAAATTATGAAAGACCGTAGTATCAGTAAGATCTGACGGTATCGTTTCTGCTTTTGGTACTGGAGGGGAAAAAATTAATGTACTATGTATTTTTGCTTAATAATGTTATCGTGCACATTTTATCTCACCAAACATTTCTAATGTGCGATCATATTAAGACGTTTGTCTGTGAGATCTGCGAGATCTCTCATGCGCGCCGCGGAGGCTGTCTGTCAGTCACACACACACACACCACAACGCGCGCGGCGCACACACAGACATAACAGTATGAAAACTCCCGCTTAATAATAAAGAGTGACGATGGCGAAGAGATTTGCTTAGTAATGTTATCATGCACATTTTATCTTACCAAACATTTCTAATGTGCGATCATATTAAGACGTTTGTCTGTGAAACCTGCGAGTTCTCTCATGCGCGCCGCGGAGGCTGTCTGTCAGTCACACACACACACAACAAGAACGAGCGCGGCGCACACACACGCATAAGGGGCCGTTCACATATCACGTCTTTTGCGCGCTCAAGTTTGTTATTTCAAATGTAGGCGCGCGGTATGCGCGCTCATAATGGAAGTGCACGTGGTGCGACAAGCTCGTTTTTTCCAGGCGCGTCCGCACCGCATCGAGTTAAAAACATTTTCAGAGTTAAAAACTTTTCAGAATGCCAAGTGCACCGCAGGTCATGTAATCTCCTCACCTTTTCCGTAACAACGTTGAAAGCTCAGCCAAGATGAAGGAACAGCTGATAGCTGTATGTGGATTTTTAAATTAATTTATTAGCAGTGCTACTGCAAGCAGTTTTTAGTGCTGCAAATCCATTTATCCATTGCTGAAATTTCCGCGTCTTCATGGAGAGAGCAGGTCATGGTTGCTTAGCAATGGCAGACTACTCAGGAGCGCAAGTGCCCGAAGGCTTTGGGGAAAAAAATCAGTAAGCGGCGTGCCTAGCGTTTTCCACGCGTTTTTTTAGACGTGATATGTGAACAGCCCCTTACAGTACAAAAACTCATGCTTAATACAAAGAGTGACGATGGCGGAAACAGCAAAACGTTCCAAAGTGTGGTTATACTTGACTAGAGTTGATGCAGACAACGCTGGTTGTCATAAGTGCAACAAAATTTTTCATGTAAGGGCGGAAACACAAGCAATCTGTCAAAGCATCTTTCAAAAGTGCATTTTGTGCATACAGAGAAATGCAAAGTTTTCGACTGCCTAACACAACACAAAGTACCGATAAGAATACCGTTAAAGTACCGGACCGTTAAGCAGTATCGGTAAGAGTAGTAATACCGTTAAAACCTTAACGATACCCATCCCTAGACATCACGCAGGTTACGTTGCTACATAAGCCTTCATACTGTAACCTTATCAAAGAACTTAATACAATATGAAAATGGATATTCCAAATATTAAATATAGGGAATTGCACACAACATATATGGATTTTTTCATTTTGTTTTTAATGACCCGCCCCAACATGCCCCGCAAATAAATTGGCAATTTCTTTACCCGCCCCAACCCAACCGGTCGGTTACCTGCGTGGTCCGCGGGTTATGAGACGACCCATGCATCACTAGTCTGAACTATACTGAGCGCGTTCACGTCATCTTCAACCAGCACATGACGTATCATGACATGACATGACATGATTCTTCTTGCTTTATAAAGGTCCGAAGACTTATAAGTGCATTACCACCACCTATAGGAGAGTTCTGACATTGTGGTGATTCAGAGGTAAAAACGGTATAAATACTGTTCTGTTTCTTGCACAGACCGATTGTTTCGTGTCTTTACACATCAGTGTATCATCCTGAGCCACAGGGTTTAATTTGGTATGGTGTATGTTTTTTTGACTCTTAAAGCCATAATTCCCATTCACTTACATTATATGACTTACAGACTGCAACAGTTTGAGTTGAAAATCTTTGTTTGTGTTCTACTGAAGAAACAAAGTCACCTACATCTTGGATACCCTGGGGGTAAGCAGATAAACATAACATTTTCATTTTTGGGTGAACTATCCCTTTAAATTCTGTCCAGCTAGTCTTTTCTATAGAATATAAATGAGGAAAATTCATTTGCTTCAGAAAACTGAATATAGGGCACAAGTCATACACACTACTTTTATTATGCTTTTTATTATCGTTATTGGAGCATGAGATCCTTTAGTGTTTTACAGAATCTTCTAGTAAATTCTTACTAGTAGGTCTTGCTATATTTGAGCAACACAAGGATTACAGTTTTCTTCAGAATGGAATACGTTTTGAGAGGTGCTTTTAGAAAATAGACTGTTTATATGACATCTTAATCTCAATAATCTTTGGGAAGCAATGCATTTGGCAAAGATCATCTATTGTGTCTAATCATCTATTGCTGTAGCTGGGGTGCTTTTAAGGGTTTTAACTTTATTGAGAGAGTTTTATTGTGAGCTGTTCGTAATGTCAATGCATATAGTTTTTTTTTTACAAATTATTTTGTTATAACATATCTGTATTGTAAATGCATTTGAAGTTCTCAAAAAATACTCTGACATTGCATAAGTTGAATGTTTTATCTTAAGACAGACAAATGTCAGAAAAAAATAGAATCACTGAGTTGGAAAAAGGATAACCCCCTCCTGAAAACGACTTGTTACTCTTGTGGAACGCAAAGCTGATTTTTAGCTGTGTTCAGCTGTGGTCATTTTGATTGGCTCAGCATGAAAAGAGCTTTCCTGAAGCATTTCAGTCCTTGGTAGTGCAACTGAAGCAAACAGTCAACTATGGGTTGCCTGGCATTGTCAAAAGATCTCCGGGATAAAGTTGTGGACAGGCACAAGTCAGGAGATGTGATACAAAAAAATGTAAAGGCTTTATCAATGTCTAGAAGCACAGAGGAGTCTATTATTAAGAAATGAAATTGAATTATTTGGCCTCAACACCAAACAGTCTGACAGAAATGCAATACAGCTCAACATCCAAATAACAGCATTCCTACAGTAAAGCACCAATGTGTCCCTGAGCAAGACACTTAACCCCTAGTTGCTCCAGAGGCGTGTGACCTCTGACATATATAGCAATTGTAAGTCGCTTTGGATAAAAGCGTCAGCTAAATGAATAAATGTAAATGTAAATATTGCAAATTCAAGATGTGCAAAGTTAGTAGAGACAAATCCCAGCAGACTAAAGACTGTATTTAAAGCAAAAGGTGGTTCAACAAAATACTGACACAAGGAGGTGATCATTTTGTTTTGTTTTGCTGACATGTTGGTGTTATATTTTTCACTTGGATGTTATAAGTTGCACTGAGTAAATACAGTTGGATAAAACAAGAACTTAATTTCAGGCTGCAAAGCAACAAAATTTAATTTTTTTTAGTCTCTGTGTGTGTGTCTGTGTGTGTGTGTGTGTGTGTGTATTTATGTATATATATATATATATATATACTGTATACAGACATAGTTGGTGTGGTTTACTGTTTGCATGAGATTTTGATGTTATATTTCATTGATTGAAGCAGTAAGTGAATGACTTCAGGCCTTTTTTGAAAAACTTTGGCTGTCTTTCTAAAGACTTTTTATCCATTTATGGGCAGATTGGGGAGGAGGGCTGAGCGATATACAAAAAAAAATTATATCTCGATATTGTCAAAAGTTTTACGATATTCGATATATATCTCGATATGTTTGCATTTGCATTTAAATAATAAAAAATAAAACATGATTTTCTTTTGCCCATTAAAAAAAAAAAAAAAATCTAGACCAAGAGATCACTTTTTATTAAATGAATACATGTAGGCCTATATGTAACTGAAGCAGTGCAAATTAAGTAACAGTTACAGAAAGTGCATTCTGTCAACTTTTTAGTGCATGCAATTCACAATTTAAAATATGCAACTAGGATAAGCATTTTATTTTAATTTTTTTAACAAGTTTTTAAGCTAAGAACACAAGTCTGTCAACTGTCTGTGGTTTTAAGAAAAGCTCTGTGGCATGAAACTATGTTCCTACTGACACTAAAAACCCTCTTAGATGGGGAGCTAGTTGCTGAGGCACATAGCTATTTCTTATATATAAATATATATAAATGAATACCAAAGACTTTTGCATTCTCTCTGTCTATATTATGGAAACTGTTAAACATATCAGTGAAATTCCCCAATAGTAATTCCAAATGGCCATAGCCTATGTTTCTCTATTCAAACATCAGCGGTCGAGTAAGTGCATTTATTTTGCGATCACAAATGCAAACAATACAGTTGAGATCTCACGACAGAACACAGACCGGCTGAACGACGCTTTCATTAGATCGCTCAATTCCAGCTTGTTAGTGTTTTCAGATTATCGTCAGCGGCTCTTCCGCAATGAGGAGTGAGCACATGCGCATGGTTGCCAGATTGCTTAAAATAAGCAAACACCGGGCAGAAAATGTATCCTTGTAACAGTGGAGCTCTGATTCGGAGATTTAAACTCTTGTTATCTGGCAACCGCTATCATTACAGGTCTCGTAGTAGAGGGGCGTAGAGCAGTCAGCAGTTACAGGTTCCTTTTTTGGACATTCGGCGTGTTCTTTTGGGAAAGTATGCTTGAATTTGAAATATTCGATATTCCCGATATATTCAAATTGTACATCGTCGTCAAAATTATTCCGATATTATCGCTAATATTCGATATATCGCCCAGCCCTATTGGGGAGAATGTTTTTTTATCAGACCTGTGAAGAACAGTATTTCTTGCATCCATATCATTGTGTAAATTTATTGAAACAAATTATGTATGTCAGTAATATTATATAAGACTTCTAATGTTCATTTAATGAAGACCATTGTGTAATGCACCAGCACTATAGACCAAATTCCTCTCATCCAGAGTCCTAGCTGCTGCGAGGAACTGCAGCTGAAAAAACAAACAGCAGACCTATGTTACAGGATGCAGCCTGATGCTTAATTTAGGGTGTGGAATTCCAATGTGCATACATATCTACCAAATCTGTTGTGTTTTATTTTATTTGGGAATTTTATTATTGTAATGATAGTTTTATGTTTGCTTTTGATTGGAATTTTCTCTTGCAGAGGGGAATCAGGTGCTGGAAAGACAGAAAACACCAAAAAAGTAATCCAGTACCTGGCTCACGTTGCATCCTCTCACAAAGGAAAGAAGGACCACAACATTCCAGTGAGTTACCATTCTCTCTGCCATTCACAGACTCATTCATTTCAACCTTCCACCAATGATATACTGTAGGTGTGGAGGGAAGGATGTGTGGGCTTGCAGGTTAAAAACTAGTTAATTAGATGAAAAAGCAACATACTGTAACTACATATTTTCAGTTTATTATTTACATAAGATAACAGAATAGAAAAAAATTGAAGTCCTGAGTAACACTTAAAAAAAAGAGTGGGGTATAAAAAGAGTAGGATGCGATAAAGTTTGCAAAGACATCAGTCTAGTTATCCATCTTAGGCATCTTGACTTTCTTTAAGAGTGTTTTACAAATAGCTTGTTAGACAAATAGTCGGATTTGTTAAAACTATTCTGTACTGCATTTACAGTTGAAGCTCTTTAATGTCTTAAGTAATATGTCTTATTTTAAACACGTTAGTTATAATGACATCAGGGTGCTTTTACTGGAAGAGTAATTTAAACTAAATGAACATACATCAGTGGATAACATGCACTTGTATGTCATTGATAGTGTTGTGTGTTGATTCTAATGTTCTGATAACGTTGTCTAGATGATCATCTAGTAATAACTGCTGGCTCTTAACCGTGTGTATTACATGTGGGCCTATACTGAGAAAACATCTTTGTGGCTGCAGTGCTGGCCTGTAGTTTGCCATTCTTGTGCAGTTTTACCAGTCTCTTAATGTATGATAATGTATATTAACTTCAAAACTGTATGAAAGCATGCTGAAGAGTTTTACATGCTGTAGTCGTTGGTCTTAATGTATTTGCATGGCCAAATATATGCTACATACCAAAGGCCCAGATCTGTCCCATGGTCTAAGACAGTGGTCCCCAACCTTTTTAGCACTAAGGACCGGTTTAATGTCAGACAATATTTTCACGGACCAGGCTTTAAGGTGTGACAGATAAATACAACAAAATAAAATTATACTACTGGCATAAAAACTGTGGTATATTGTAAATATAATAATAAACATGAATCAGGGAACTACACTGCGACCAAAATGGTCGCATATGCGACCTTTTGAAATGCCATTGCGATCCAAATTTTTATGGAGTCGCAAATGTATCACTGATTATTTTTGTACCTACTTATGTATTATGCTATGATTTAACCCCATCTAACATCTAACCCCAGCTACAGCCCTGGGTTAAGGTACCAATGCACTGTGTGTACTGTAAGAAATAAAACAAGAAGACATGTGGTTTAAAAGATGCCAAGCACATCTGTATGCAATACAGTTACATTATTGTTCATTATTATCCAGAGCGGCTTACTATAAATAATTTGTGCGACCAAATCATGTTTTGCGCCAGTAACTGAAAAAGTTAGTAGCGCAAGTGCCACCAGTGGAAAAAGTTAGTGTAGTTCCATGTGAATCCACTGTGTATTCGTATGCAACTTTATTAGCAGCGTCCTCGTAACATCGTGCCAACAACATAACATGAATAACATCCTCCCTGCCCCAACTCACTTTTTTTCACTGATTCTGGTCGCTATAGTGACATTTAAACATGCCTTAAAAATAAGATACACCACAAAAATGAATATAAAATCCATGAAAATAACACAGAGCATCCAGCCTTTTTTTTTTTGTTGCAAAAATCCACTGCTCACGGCTCTTCTGGTCCAGTCAGCGCAGGGCTGTGCCAGTGTTGTTTTGTGTTGAAAATGTAAAAAATATCGATCCACGGCCCGGGGGTTAGGGACCACTGGTCTAAGACACTTGGAGAATGTGGCCCTGATGCCTTCTAACATATTACATTTGTTTATTATATACAAACAGCCAGAATCTCCTAAAGCAGTCAAACTCCAGGCAAGTTCTCTTTATGCTTTTTATAACTGCTTTGCTTGTGCATGCAAAACTAACCTGCTATGAAAACACCAATGGAATATAACCAGACCGAGGGGACATTTTCGGCACTTTAAGATATTTTTGATGGTTTTCTTTGAATAGTCTGTACTCATTTTGTCACATTTGCTAAATGGTTTTTAATGTATGCACGTTATCCTTAAAAATATGAAGGGTTATTTTCACCATCTTTAGTGCTGGATAAAACATATTAGAGATTAACCTAGTTAACTTGTCAAGATAGTTAGGGGCATAGTGATATATTCACATGATGGGAAATCTGACATTTTAATGTCATTTTCATAGTTGTATGGAAGTAAAAACCTGATCATGTTCAACCTGACCTGATATATAAGATAAAAAAATAACAGCAAATGAATGGTCACTATTGTTATTTAGACTAACAACATTCTAAACCAGCAAAAGCCTCACTCACAAACTGAGAGAGCGTCTTTCACATAAATTCACAACACATTTTGTTCCACTTTAAAATCACCCTAGCTTGTGTGTGTTTTTTCTGTTGTGTGTTCCCTCTATGTGACATTAACACCTCTGTTTCATGATAATTATTTGATGACAGAAGGGAATCCTGTTTTATGTGAGTAGTTTGTAGTCCCTTGTTTTATTCCTTTTTTAATATATATATCACACCATTCTTTGGGCATAGGAAACTGTCATTTTTGTTCATTTTACTCTATCATCTTTTATTTGTTTTTACTAGTGACTTTTCATTCTTCTGTATAACATCTGCTTGCTTAATTTTTTCTGTTCTCTTAGTTCTCTTCTGTTCCAATTTACTATACTTTTGAAGGTGATGTCAAGTAATTCACATCTATAAAACTTTACACTGTGCTGTATTTGCTGTAATTGGTCACAGTGTTGAATTCCCATTTCTAAAATCACATGTTACTCTGCTCCATCCGTGCAGTTGGAAAGTTCTGGAATGTCCATTTACAAAGAGCTCTGCTACAAAAAGGAGCTCAAATTCTAGTAGTTTTTGGCATACCTTCTATAATGGTGAAAATACCTTTCTGACAATCTTTTCTGCCCTTCATTTGCTAGAACTTGACATTACTCATGCAATTTTGTTGTACTACTTCAATAGTTAATTTATCATCTGTTTAGATGGGAGCAAAACTTGTTACAGCTTGTTTAAAGTTTCATCACTAAGGCTTTTAAAAAATTCATCATTATGACTTTAGTTTAGTTTATTCATCATTTAGACTTTTTTCTGTCTCTCAGATACACCCATTTATGTTTAAACAATTCAGCAAATATTCAACAGTTGTTTATATGCTATTTATAATTTTACATTTACATAAGCATGAAAACGTTAAAACTTTAAACGTCAAAAATCTCTAGACTATATACACTAATATTATGCCGTGATGTGTTCCTGTCTCGTGACAACAGCAAGGACAATGGGCCACCTGTCTAAACTTCCTATCAGGTGGACGTGGACAACACTGAGAGTGGCTAGAGGATGTAAGGGGATGGATGTCCCAGATTTGTTGCTCGGGGAGCTGTGATGCAGACTAGCTCTGGGGTGTGGAACAGTGGGGCTTTGGGCATCTGTCATTGCTAATTTGAGGAGTTCCTTTCCAACCCCCCAATGCCTGTATTTCAGGCAGTCAGTTAGAATTTGCACAAAAAAGCCTCTCATGGCTACGCAGGCTTTAATTAGGTTTGTAGGTTAGTGTATTTTTATTCCAACCAGATGATCTGCTTCTGGTTTGAGGGTCAAATGAATAGAAATGGATTTGCTATGGAAGCAAGCTGATCGTTGTTGGCCACACCATCTCAACAAAATACTGTGAATTAGGGCTGTCACTTTTTATTCGATATTCGAATATGCATTCGAACATGACGTGAAATATCCGTAATCTAATTATAAATAAAATATCAATATATTGATATCAAAATATCAAAATATAAGTTTTTAAAATGCCATGTGTAGCGCATTTTTTACAGTCTATTATTATTAGACAGTTTCTTTTTTATTTTATTCTTTGCCATCTTATCCAGTAGAGGGCACTCTAGACATATTGTAGCATAGGCCCATGACCAAAGCAAGCGAATAATAGCTAGCAGCCAGGCACGTCTGTGCACTCCGAACGTGTGTTCTCCACCGCGGGGAACATTGTAAATAAAAAGAGAGCCGCACTTAATCCAGATCAAGTTGATAGAGTGGTGTTTCTTGCAAACAATATTAAGAAATGAATTAGGCTAGGCTATATGCCTTACTCCTGTTGCTGTGGCACTTCATAAAAATTGATATTCTAAGTTGATAACCTGCTGTTTCAAACATTAAGTAAAAAATAATAATAATCCAGATAGTCCTGTTTATGACTGTTAAACATTTGTGATTGAATCTCCATTAGGGGCTGTTCACATATCGCGTCTTTTGCGCGCTCATATATGCGCGCTCATAATGGAAGCGACGTGGTCGCGACACGCACGTGGAGCTCAACTGCCCGAGCGCTTTGGAGAATGAGATAGCGGTGCGGGGCAAGTAGATATTCGAATATATTCGAATACATTGCATTATATCCGATATCAGTTCGAATTTGATTTCTCTCAAAAGTGACAGCCCTACTGTGAATAATGCTGTAAATAAATGGTATTTGTGATCAAGATGATATGGAACATTTAAAAGGGTAGGTTCAACCACAAATGAGCAGTCTATCATTAATTTCTCACCCTCATGTCGTTCCAAACTCGTAAGATCTTTGTTCATCTTCGAAACACAAATTAAGATATTTTTGATGAAATCCGAGAGCTTTCTGATCCTCCATAGACAGCAATGCAACTACCACATTCAAGGGCCAGAAAGGTAGTAAGAACATTGTTAAAATAGGTTTAACCTCAATTTTGCAAAGCTATGAGAATACTTTTTGTGCGCAAAGAAAACTAAAATAACCACGTTATTCAACAGTTTCTTCTCTTCTGTGACAGTCTTCGATGCGCCTTCACAACAGTACCATGGCGCATGCATTTGTATTCATTCCTCTGCTTGTAAACAAGGCGCAGCGCATGTGTGTTCTTGAACATGGTATTTGTGTTGTTGTCTATGCTGGGTCAGAAAGCTTACGGATTTCATCAAAAATATCTCAATTTGAATATGAACAAAGGTATTAGAGGTTTGGAACGACATAAGGGTGAGTAATTAATGACAACATTTTTGGGTGAACTAACGCTTTAAGTTTAGAGTTAGTCATCCCACTCCAACAATTATGCGAGTTAAAAAGGGGATGTTAAAAAGCCATTACTAATGGTACAGACTAACCCAAGGTGATCTGCAGTAAGATTTTCTAAGGTAAAATATGCTCAAAGGTTTGTAAAATACAAAAATGTTTATCTTTCCTTTCGCTCTGTTTTATTTCTGTTTGGTAGAACATTTTCACTGGGTTTCTTTTCAAGGTTTCACAAACATTATTTAATGTTTTTTAGTTATGCACACTTCCTTTGAACTTTGAAGTTCATTTTGTATCTGTTCTTTTATAAAACTTCATATAATCATATATTTTTATTATTGGTATTTCTAATCAGTGACTTGTGCATTACAGGGAGAGTTAGAGCGTCAACTCCTGCAGGCAAACCCTATTTTGGAATCCTTTGGGAATGCCAAGACAGTAAAAAACGACAACTCTTCACGCTTTGTAAGTTGGTCTATTAAGTCTGATCTGATTCTTCCACCTCTGTTTTTTGTACTGTAACATTACTTTAAAGGCTCTTGAAACGCTGTTTCAGCACCGTTTATTTCTCATCACAGTTTTAAAACATGCTGCTAAAGTGGAGAGGGAAGAGGGGAGACAGACAAAACAACAGCGTGTTTGGATTCAGACAGTTTTATTTCACTCTCATTGAGTTGAATCCGGCAATGCTTTCCACAGTTGCAAGCTGCAGTTCACTATTACATGGGATAATATGAACATGTATTATACATAGGGCCTGGCCGATAAACAATATCATATCGAATCATGATAATATTTATGTCGATAACAATGATAAGCTCTGGAAATTTTTACTCGATATAGATTAATCTATTAGCCAATTACACAGCAGAAATGAACATGATGGTAGGAGGTCAGCATGCAGCATTTAGTGAGGAGGAAAAAATGTGTGCATGTGACGAAAGTAAAAGCGAAAGTAAATATTGGATATTCATACAGAATTTTCTTTAATTCATTTAATATGCCACATTAACATAAGGAGTAGTCTAATGGAATATGATGACAGTATTTTTTTGGTGATTAAGCTATAACATTTGTGCATTTATACTAAATGCATGGTCATCATGGTCTAAATGTATGCTACTATGAAAGACCAATGTTTAATTGTAATAAATATTACAATTTTACCATAAGAAAGAGGCGGTTACAATTTCTACATGTAACTATTTTTGTTAATGAACATAAATTTACATCTGCATTCTAACTCAAGCGTCTAGTCTACTATAGTCAACTGTCATATTATTGTCATATTGTTAATATTGCAGCCTGCACTTCAAACTGTGCCATGAAAGTCAGGCAACACAACCCTGTTAAATGAACTTGAAACAATATCACCCGTTAGTACATGAAGAATCTCTTCAGAAAGTTTTTCTACTATTTTTAGGAAAAATGACTGGAAAAGTATAAAGAAGTCAAGAATGTGAAGTGTCTGTCATGTTCAGACAATAAAGAGTAGTTTAAAACCACAATTAATGGTCTGGTTTCTACAACTTTCACTTAGGAGAAAAAATATGCCTTTAAATTTGAAAGAAATAAAGATTGACATGTATCGTGATAATTATCGATATCAACTGAAATAAAAAAATTTTATTGTGATAACTTTTTTGGCCAATTACTTTGCGGTGTTTATGTAAGACATTTGATCGGTTGTGTCAGGAAGCCAATAAAGACCAGTAACACTCTCGGTGTGAAAAAATTGCGTGTTGGAAAATCAAGGTCTATAGAAAATATTTAAAGCCAGAATCTCAGAATTTAAACCGTCTTTCATAGGAAATCAACACATTTTGTAGTGAATAATTAATGTTAAAAAAGGGTGACAAAAACAGCGCAAAAAAAGCTCAAAATAAACCACTTAAATATGATGAATGCTGACATCTTCGTTCATATGCAACATAAATACCTCTGTTAAAACTTCAGAAAATTTAGTTTAGTGCTTCATTGCCACAACGTTTTATTACATTCTTGTTACAATTTGACAATGACATTTATACGTTTACTAATTCTGTTTATTATGTTACAATGACATTTATTACTTTTTTAACTCTGCATGTACTCTCTGGAAAGGGCAATCTAGGTACACACTCACAATCTGAAAGAGCTAAGCATCTGTCTAGCATCAGCTCCTCTCGCCAGCTGACTTACTGAGTTTTTGCTGGCATGCATTTAAGTCAGCAGAAAGCTTTTAAGCATACAAATAAATCGGCAGCCACAGAGGAATTTGTTTCTTCCTTTAGGTAATTATTTTGATGGCATTTGCTGCAAATAAGCATGTTTGTTAGCCTTTTACGCGTGCTTTAAGTACATATTTCTTTTAAGTAGAACTGTTTAAACATGTCAGTCACCTTTATTTATATAGCGCTTTAAACAAAAAAGATTGCGTCAAATCAACTGAACAACATTAATTAGGAAAACAGTGTGTCAATAATGCAAAATGATAGTTAAAGGCAGTTCATCATTGAATTCAGTGATGTCATCTCAGTTCAGTTTAAATAGTATCTGTGCAATAATTTGCAAACAAGTCAACGAAATCGCTGTAAATGTGCTGCATATCATGCATGCATAAGCCCTTCTGTTAAAACGGTAAAGAGACAACCATCTGTTCAAATGGATTCTTAGAAATGTTGACTGGGCCTACATATGATGATAGTTAGAATGCAATGGTATGGTTTATGAAGCATGACCAGTATAAGCATCATAGAAAAAAATACACCTCTGAATTTTTGTTTTTCCACAGGGCAAGTTCATCCGCATCAATTTTGATGTAACCGGTTACATTGTAGGGGCCAACATCGAAACCTGTATCCTGATCTGATAATCATTTCATTACATTTAAGCAATGCCACAAACAGCTGTAAGATCAAATTAAATTAAAATTTCTGTGTGTGTATTTATTTTTCAGCAGAAGTAAATGTATGCAAATTGATCTTTCATGGACTTTTGTAATAGTTAAACTACTTTAAACAGTTTTGATGGAAGTGTCAGAATTTTATTTTACAAATAAAAATCAAATCAAACTATTTAAAATATTTGTAAATTAGTTTTGATATTTAAATGTCACATTTAAGTGCACAAAAATCTGTACAGCTGTGATTTGATGTAAACTGAAAAATGAGCTGTAAAATGGACTTTGCTTGCCCTTGACTCCATCAAAAGATCTTCTTGAAAAGTCCAGGGCCATTCGCCAAGCCAAAGATGAACGCACCTTCCATGTCTTCTACCAGCTGTTGGCTGGTGCTGGAGAACATCTAAGAAGTGAATATTTCTATTTGCATGCTTTTAAGATCTTTAGTCAGTTTTTAGCAATGATCAAGTAAGTATCGCATAAGAAGCAAGTGACAGAAACGCCAAATAAAAAAAAGTAAAAAAAATCCCTTAGATGGTTTTTGACCTGTGAAAAAAGGGTTAATGTGAATAAACATAGAAATGGGACATAGAAATGTGTGCTATGGGACAACATAACCTGACTAACCAGTGGACCGATCTTGTTGCACATCATTTGTAATGTTGTTATGGTCATTCTTAAATGCCTGAGCAAAGTCTGTAGTCAAAGCATTTCTGTATTATTGAAAACCAAAACTGTCTTACACAACTGCTTTCCCAAACAGCAGCATCCACCTCCGAAAGCAATGACTGCATTTATTGTTTTGTTTGCTCGCTCTGAAGCACAAGTAATTTATTATATATGAAAATGATTATATTCAGTGGCTTCTCTTACTTATCTTAATGATATTTAGTGCCCGTGTTTCAGCAAGTGATGATTTTGGTTCTCTGACGCGTTGGATGGAAAAGGTGCTTATTCACAAATGTCTTATGTGATATTCCAGTTTTATGCATAAGCTAAATTTGCAACTTTGGATGGAAACCCAGCTGATGTGTGAAGGCATCAGAGTGATTATGGAGAATATGGTGCAGTCTGGTGTCTAGAGAAGATTGCAGCTGTGTTACTAATGCTCTTGTCGTTCTGGCAGCTGATCTACTCCTGGAGGGCTTCAATAACTACCGCTTCCTCTCCAACGGTAACATTTCCATTCCTGGCCAACAGGACAAGGACAATTTCCAAGAGACCATGGAAGCCATGCATATTATGAGCTTCTCCCATGATGAAATCTTATGTGAGCGTACAAGGAACAAACACGCATCTACTTTGTATATTTACAGCTGTTTTATACCTGCATACTAGTAAATCATCATAAAACACATTGCCTTCACTGTGGCATTCAAAATGGTCAGGGAATTTACAGTACAAGAGTCTCTTCTAGGCTCTCCATTAATGAGTGCAAAAATTGCTTACACATACATGATTTATTTTACAGATTTATATATAAATTAAACCCAAATGGATGTTTAAAGAAAGTCATTTCCATTCTCTTGATAAAATGTAATTATTATTGAAACTCAGTAAGTCATATTACCCATGAGTGAAACACTGCTCAAAATGTTGCAAAAACCAGGAGAGCTTACAGAACGGCTATTATTTTATTTCAGGTTATTTTATTGTTGAATTCTATTACATAACATTTACTTTTTAATTTGATGCCATTCAGAAATATTTGTTTTGAGGGCATAAATCTACCTGTTCAGTTTAATCATGTAGACCTCATTCTTATATCTGAATATATGAACCCTTAAAATGAAACAAAAAGTGATAAATATGGAAAAAAAGTTAATCAGATGTTATAATCATTTGACATCCCTAATAGGTATACAAGAATCAACAAAATGCTGGTTTTATATTGATTATAAGCCACACTGCAGGACATTGACCTTCCAAAAATATTTAATCCCACATACTGTTGACAGTCTTGTCCTTTTTTTGTTGTTTTCGCTGCAGCTATGCTCAAGGTGGTATCAGCAGTCCTGCAGTTTGGCAACATCGTATTCAAGAAGGAGAGGAACACCGACCAGGCCTCTATGCCAGAAAACACAGGTACACATCACATTTCAAAAATTCATAATGCCTTATTTTAGCACGGAGATAATGTTTCTTTTTTTCAGTAATGGAAATCTAATGTATTATGTGACGTACTTAAATAACTCTGTAAATCCTTTGGCAGTGCATTAGCATGAAAGTGTGTACAGTTTCCAGACTAACCTCCAATCTGCACCAGATGTTTTTGTGCAGTTCTCCTCTGCTCTGTTTTGACAAATTACCCATTGGACTTCTCTTGGGCTCCCATGATGACAGTTTGAATGGTTTTTAGATATGTTTCATATTAAAAGAAAATAACAGAATAGTTGTGCTAAGTTGCGTTAAATCAAACATGTTTATGTAAGAGCCCCAAAAATGACCGTTTTACCGTCATGATGCATTCCAGCAAGCTTACTCCACTGGCATTTTGATTAATTTGTTTTTATCATCACTTTCATCCGTTCAAGTCACTCACGACTTGAAGCTGTAAAGTTAGTCGCGCTGGTGGTCCTAAAGGGGTTTGTTTGGCTGCTAAATGGTATGTAAGGGTTTAGAAGTCAGTAAATTGCATTAACGACCTGACTTATTTGAAATACCTAATACTCATGAGCAAAAATGTCCTATAATAACTTCTCTCACCACCATTTAAGCTCATAGGGGACGCTTCTTAAATTCTATAAATCGACAAAGAATATCACCATTTTTGGTCAGCTTGCATTAGAGGACCATTTTGTGAACAACTGTGTGTGTGTGATTTTTTGTGTGTGTGTCTCAGCTGCTCAAAAGCTTTGCCATCTGCTTGGAATGAATGTCATGGAGTTCACACGTGCCATCCTGTCTCCAAGAATCAAAGTGGGAAGAGACTATGTACAAAAAGCCCAAACTAAAGAACAGGTAATAAACCATTAAGTTCTCCACTGTCTATCTGTCAGATCACCCACCCTCTGAGCTATGCAGCTTTTCATTAGTGTTTTAACTTTTGGAACCTGTCAGACCTGATTGTAGACCATTGCAGTCCTTTTGTTCTTTTCAAATTTCCTTTCTACCACTGTGTCCATTTACAACAATAGGCTGCTAGTCTCTTGTCATTAAAATGTCATTATAACTGTTCAGATTCTGCAGATGAGAAGTGTTTGGAAAACCTGTTTGGAAAATAATAAGTGCTATTGAATTTTCAATAACTTCCTCTAAAGGAATCTTTCAGGTTTTGCATACCATTTTTAGGGTTGGGTATCATTTTAATTTTAGCTATTCTGATTCTGCTTATCTATTCCAATTAGGAAAAAAAAAAATATTGTGTCCTATTGAATTCACGGTTTCTTGGAAATTTGGAACTGGTTCTAAAATAGAATTTTAGAATTCTTGATACCCAACCCTACTTTTGTATCTGTGTAATAATAGTGTGATCATATATTATGTTTCATATTTTTTCAAAAGTAAGGTGTCATATTTTTCCCTCTGTCTGATCCTGTCTCTGTTCTTCTGACTAGGCTGACTTTGCAGTGGAAGCACTGGCTAAGGCCACATACGAAAGGTTGTTCCGCTGGCTTGTTCACCGCATTAATAAAGCTCTGGACAGGACCAAGCGCCAGGGAGCTTCCTTCATTGGCATCCTGGACATTGCTGGCTTTGAGATTTTCCAGGTGCGGCTTCCTCTGATTTAGTGCTCAGCTGTCTCATAGATATTAAATCATAGATATTAATCACTATACTGCAACAAATCAGAGGTCACAATGATGCTAGGATTTTTTTCAAATGCAGGCAATTCTGTAGGTGTTGTTTATGAAAGGATATTGTTTAGGACAAGTTTTTATTTGTGTATAGTTTAACATAGATTTTAAGCATATCACATACCACAGATTTGGTGGGTTGCTCAAAACAATGATCGTAAAAAACAGCAGGGTTTCTATTGAGGGAATAAAAGAAAATACAACTTTTAGTACTTTTAATAACTGGTTGTTAAATTTTGTAAGTGTCATAATTTCAGATAATTAGACATGTATTAGTGATTACTGAAATGTAATTATACGATTAAAACAGAATGGGGGGAAAAAACAGAACAGAATTTTGAAGGAAAAAAATCATGGGGCCCTAATCATTGTGCCTTTAAGAAGGTTTCTTCCTTCAGGTTATGCTGGAGGATGTTGCTACCTTGGTGCTGGTGTGGAGATTGGAAAAGATGCATCTGCTTAACTGAGTTAAATAATTATGGTATTGTCAGGATGAAATAAAAAGAGATTGTCATGGATATCCATTGATATTGAAGATACTGATATTTGTTAAAGAATCAATTATGCCTGTTCTGGGACTATGTTATGGACAAAAGCAGTTTGATTATATTCTTTTGCCCTCTTCATCTCTTGGCAGCTGAACTCTTTTGAGCAGCTCTGCATCAACTACACCAACGAGAAGCTTCAGCAGCTGTTCAACCACACCATGTTCATCCTGGAGCAGGAGGAGTACCAGCGTGAAGGCATTGAATGGAGCTTCATCGACTTCGGCCTCGACCTACAGCCTTGCATTGACCTCATTGAGAGACCGGTGAGCTCTCACCTCAACTATGATAGTATTTGCCCTTTAATTCTTTGTTCTGAGTTGCTGGAAATGTTTTCTACACAGAGCATTTGTTACTGTGGAAGTAGAGAATTCTTTAAGTGCCTTCGTTTGGCTTTTCTTTCAATTGTTTGGATCTCTTTTGCGGTGCCATTCCCAGGCAAATCCTCCCGGTGTGTTGGCTCTGTTGGACGAGGAATGCTGGTTTCCAAAAGCCACTGATAAAACCTTTGTGGACAAACTGGTGCAGGAGCAAGGCACTCATGGCAAGTTTCAGAAACCACGGCAGCTGAAGGACAAAGCCGATTTCTGCATCATTCACTATGCTGGCAGGGTATGTCTGCATTCATATTTATGTATTTACACATAGCTGTTGGGTTCAGAGCTTGTACTTCAGTCTTGTGATGTTTGTAATAATTAAGTTACTTTTGTTACTGTTTAAAAGAAACCCGGAATACATCGTAACCTTAGGTAATTGGATTAAGTCAGGTCATACTGGCTTGCAGGGAAATGTTGTGTTGCTGTCTTTCTAGGGTAGCAGCATCCAGCTGTGGTATGTGCTAACCATAGGCCACATCTGTTTCAGATCAGTATGCTGTTTGCAATAGAAACTTGACACTTCTTGAAATGAGGAACTTGTGATATTTCTTTACCTTTGAGCTATGTTTGGGTTAAAAGCCAGAAAATTAGAGTTTGCTTTGTTTCCTGTTTGAGAAAAGTAAAAGAGTGCATTGATTTATACTTGACCACTTTCAGTAGATACATAATGCCATGCGAACAGCCAACAACCGCTGAACTGCAATACCTCTTAAATTAAACTTTCCAGATTGAACCAATCCTGGCTTAATTCCATCCTACCCATCTCGAGGTTGTTAATGTACCGTTTATTTCTCTCTTTTACAGGTTGACTATAAGGCAGATGAATGGTTGATGAAGAACATGGACCCTCTAAATGACAATGTAGCCACACTCCTACACCAGTCCACGGATAAGTTTGTGACTGAACTGTGGAAGGATGGTAAGCTGTTTTCTTCTCAAGTGCCTTTCAGATTCTCTGACACATGAAACTGTTTAACGGCTCGTTTTTATGGTTCTACCCTCCCGCTCTGAGAAGAAAGTGACTGTTGTTTTCAATCTTCAGTTTCACGTCTTGTGTGTCTTGTAAAAAGAGCTTGTCATGCATTTCTGTGGCTCGACACAAATATTTTATACTGTTGATATCACAATCGATATATTTGCACTGTAGTCACAAGCAGGGATGCTTTACATTGTTTACAGATTAAAGCAGTGAAGAAATATAATGCAAAAATACATGTTAATCAACATAATGCACATTTTATGTACAATTATAATACTGTGGCAAAATAATTTCTCAGAAGTAGATACAAAATAAAATCTGTGTGCTTAGATCGATCAGCAGGATCTTTAAATGTTAAATTTAGTACACATATCCAAAAACAGAAACTAGTGCATATTGAATGAAGACTTTTGCTTATTCTCACTTGTGTAGCACAGCACTAACCAGTGTGTTTAGTACAATTTATGTCTTTTATATGCTAGCTGTATTCTACTACTACTATTTTATTTGGCTTATTTTCTTGTTTATCCCCCCTTTGCCCCTTTTCTCTGTCTCTCGACCATAGAGATTCAGAATATCCAAAGAGCATCTTTTTATGATGTCTCTAGTCTCCATGAATCACCAGGTGAAGGTATACGATGCTGTAGGTCTCTGCTTACCAGCGCATTGTGTACTTTCAAACACTCCCATGGCTTGTAGACCTGGGCCCTGGTCCCTCTAGCTGGCTAACTTTAGAATTAGCTGGATCCATTCGGAAGGAAGCTTGACTTGGCTGATTCAGTAGGATGCCCAAACTGACCATGAATGAAGATTGCATGAAAAAGGAACGAATGTGCATAGTGACTTAATACAGAGTACTGACACTCTGGGTAACTCTAAGCTGGCTACAAGGATTAGGGCCCTGCTTGTTCTTTTGAGTGCCTTTCAGCAATTTTGATAACTTCACACCCCTAAATATTCTCACTGTTATTTCAGTTTAAAAAAACTGTAAAAGGGTCAAATCGTTATTACACCTATGTGATTCACAGAACATGTCAAGAACATGTCTGGGTCATATTTCACCACAAAATCAAATTCTATGATAATTGGGACTTGTACTCAAGTCGGCGGAAGCACTACTGTCTTGAGGCTGTCTTAAAGTAATTAATAATTTTTGTTTACATTCTGAATGCATTATTATAATGACAATTGTGGGTGAAAATCTGCTTAATTTTTATTAAAAATTGTCCTAAAATGGAGTTGATGCTAAATATTACTTCCTTTTTATTATTATTATTATTATTACTATTTAATTTCACAGTGAAATATGACCTGACCTGGTTATCATGAGATTGCCTCAAACACAGCCTAGTTTTCAGCAGACAGAGCGCTATGTGTGGTACGGGGGCTTATGCCCTTGGCTCTTGCGGTCAGACAACTTGTTTGTTTTGAGTGTCAGATGGTGATTTGATAGGCCGTGTGAGGGAGATGGAGTTTGGGTGAGGGGTGGAGGAATTCTGTAGTGTCTCCGGCAGGGAACATGGAACAATGCACGTCTTGTTTCACTGGAATGACTGGCTCAGCCTGTGCCAGTCAACACTGACAGCTCAGTAAATTCTCCATGGAGGTAACGGAAGTCACGTCAGGAGCCACAATATGAACAGAACATTACTTGGAAGTGGTTTTTAAGAATGACATTTACAGGAACTCTGCAAGATCTAGAATTGCAAATCTAGCACCAGTAGTTAGACTTTACCAGCCCCCAATTAATCAAAATGAATATGTAAAAGGTTAAGTAAAAGTGCCATCTGAAATTTAGTTTTATCAGGCCCATATGTTTAGTTCAGGAATTTTACTTGCCAATGTATAGGTCCTTTTCTATGCAATTAAAGTTAAATAAATGAACATAAATATAGGAGCCTGATAAAAATGCTAATTTAAGATGAAAATTTCAGATGGCACTATGAGGCTTTTGCATCTGAACTCTTCATGTAGTTTCTGATTACTTGTGTGTTGAGTGATTTAAATTTGACTTATTTTGTATTATGGCACTTTTATTGGACCCAAATGTGTGAAAGTAATTTTTTTCTTGTATCTTATTTATTACTTAGCAGATTTATTAACATTGATTTAATCAGTTGCTGAAAGGAAACATTTTAAGTAACATTACTTGGAGAGAGAGAACGTAATGTACATGTCTGGGTCACATTTAAAAAAAAAAAAGAAAATAGACCTCAGTTCTAATTATCAGTTTTATTTAGAATTTATTTTTGTTGTTGATTCTGGTTTGAATCTCATTTATGTTGTAGTGTAAAAAAAGCTGCAGAACTATGATTTGTTTTATTAAGCATACTACAACAGATATTTACACAATGTATCAGTACTTTACAATGAACTTTTTTTGTATTACACTAACATTCTGAATTCTGTTGTTCTGCATTTCATTAATGAGAACTGAGGTGGAACATTTACTTGGTGGAAACACCTACTCAAGGCCATTATGAAAGCAAAATATCTTTTTCAATTCTTTTGTAAATAGAATGAAATAAGAACTTAAAAAGCACTCTTTACTACACTGCCATTGCTAAAATTACATCTCGGCACAAAATAAATCAGGTTTTACTAGAGTTGTAAATATGGGCTACATGCAAAGATTAATACAGCATGATCAGTGTAGTCTGATTCACAAGCAGGTGAAACTTAAGGTTCCAGAGGAGTTCAGTAACCAATTACTGGTTTAAATCTGTCTGATGAATCTTTCACTGAAAGAACTGACTGAATCCTGCTGAATTAACATCTGCTGAAATACAGTATGTACTGGACATGATCTTGACAGGTTTTGAGGTTCACCCTTCCATTTTCTTTCTTTTGCAGCTTGTGCTTGTTTATAGTTGTAGTCTTATCCTTGGCACTTTTCATCTGTTTCATGTCTCCATTTGCCTAGCACTGGACCTGCTGGCGTAGTAGGGGCCATTGGCTCTTGAATTGGCTGTCTGATCTTGTGGCATTGAGTCAAAATACACTGTACTACTTCCTAAAAGTTATTTTAAATTTTGTGTAGGATGCGACGATTAAAGGACTGAAAGAATTAAAGGACGTTTTTTTTTTAAATGGTCTTTGTAAGAATACAAAAAATACACAGCGTATTTTGACCTTCTGCTTGGTGTCGTTAAATTAGAGCTTTAGTTGTAGATATCCCTCTTCCATCTTCACATGATTTGGCTGTGCCCTGTCACTCTTTTAGTTTGATTTTTTAAATTGTTTCTGTAAATACTTTGATAATCAATCTAACCGGTTGGTATCTTTTTTTTCTTTTTCTCACTCTTCATGGTAGTGGACCGTATTGTTGGTTTGGACCAGGTGGCAGGGATGAATGAGACTGCTTTTGGGGCTACCTATAAGACCAAGAAGGGCATGTTCCGCACTGTGGGTCAGCTCTATAAAGAGTCCCTCACAAAACTCATGGCCACACTAAGGAACACCAACCCCAACTTCGTCCGCTGTATCATCCCCAATCACGAGAAAAGAGTAAGTGACATTTGTCCCTTCAGTTGTAAGTAAAGATGTACTTTAGCTAGATAAAAAAAAACAAATATATATATATATATATATATTTATATATATATATATATATATATATATATATATATATATATATATATATATATATATATATATATATATATATATATATATATATATATATATATATATATATATATATATATATATATATATATATATATATATATATATATATATATATATATATATATATATATATATACACTATGCACCTCATTGTCATTGTGTTCTTCTCTGTTAGGCTGGTAAACTGGAGCCCCATCTGGTTCTGGAACAGCTGAGGTGTAATGGAGTTCTAGAAGGGATCCGGATCTGCAGGCAGGGGTTCCCTAACCGTATTGTCTTCCAGGAGTTCAGACAGAGGTGCGTTTCAGAAATCTCATTCAAATGCATAGTATATTTTATCAGTAATAAGACTGTTATATCTGTTTTCCTCTCAGATATGAGATCCTCACACCTAATGCAATCCCCAAAGGTTTTATGGACGGCAAACAGGCTTGTGAGAGAATGGTAAGGTTTCTTAAGATGACTAACAGATGAAGTTGACCAGTACTTTATTCATCAAGTTTCATGCAGAGGAACAAAATATGATTCAATCAAAATAGTTAAAATACCAGTGTGTTATGAAATGCTTCATAAAAACAAACACTACTGTTCAAAAGTTTGTTTTTATTCAGCAAGAACACATTTATTTGATCAAAAGTGTAATCATTTTTTCTTTTCTATTTCAAATAAATGCAGTTCCTTTGAACTCTAGTCATCAAATAATCCTGTAAATAAAGTCCCGAAAAAATCTACAATACTATTAACATTGATAATAATAATAAAAAATTCTTACACACCAAATCACCCTATTAGAATAATACCTGAAGAATCATGTGATTACTGAAAAAACATCCTGAAAAAATTAGAAAAGAATTCTTAAATTGTAATAATGTTTCACAATGTTACTACTTTTACTTTATTTTTTCTATCAAATAAAAGCAGCACTGATAAGCATGAGAGACTTACTGACCTAAACATTTGAATGGTAGTGTAATTGTTTTAACCATTTATTTCTATCATTTTACAAATAAACTTGTCTTGCACTACATTTAAAATTATTTTCTTTTCAGAATTAAAATTAATTTATCCAAATGTAACTTTAAGAAAAATAAGCTTCATCAATAATTGACCGAAATAATGCATTCCTCCAAAAAGCTTTATTATAATAATAAAATTAGTGGATATATTTTTATAAAAATATACAATTAAAGGTGCACTTTAATGATGACATTATTTTTATGTTTATTCTATGGTTTAATTTTTTTTTTTTTTTTTACTGATATCCATTATAGAAAAACCAGCATCAGAAGTTTTGCATCTTCTAAATGCTAAGTATCCACTAACAATCTGATCTGTAGATTCGAGCCTTGGAGCTTGACGCAAACCTCTTCCGGATCGGGCAGAGTAAGATCTTCTTCCGCACTGGGGTCTTGGCACACCTGGAGGAGGAGAGAGACCTGAAAATAACAGATATCATCATCTACTTTCAGTCGGTCTGTCGAGGATACCTGGCTCGCAAGTGAGTCCAAATACAAAAGGCTGATATAAATCTGGTCTAAAAGGGGTAGCAGTAATATGCAGCTCTTAATGTTTATACTGTAGGAATTAAATTTATTCTTATGAGATACTGTTGGTGAAGTGCTGCTGTTCTCTGGTTGTGATTCTCAGAGCCTTTGCTAAAAAACAGCAGCAGCTAAGTGCTTTGAAAGTCCTCCAGAGAAACTGCGCCGCCTACCTGAAACTACGCCACTGGCAGTGGTGGAGACTCTTCACCAAGGTTGGTCTCTTGGTTGGTTTTTAACTGTTTTAATGATTTGAGCAGCTTTTGTGTGCTTATCCAAAAGAAATCTGTGCATATGCAAGAGAAATTGAATCTTAATCAACTCATTTGCAGTATTAGTTTTCATTTGAGATGTGCATTACATGTGTGTCTGCAGGTGAAACCTCTCCTCCAGGTGACCCGTCAGGAGGAAGAAATGCAGGCCAAGGATGAGGAGCTTATTAAAGTGAAGGAGAAGCAGGTGAAAGTAGAGAACGACCTGGTGGAAATGGAGCAGAAACACCAGCAGGTTAGCACACACTCACCTGTTCCCTCTGTCTCTTGAAAATCACACTGTTATTTAAGCGTTATGTTAGTTTTTGACTTGATATCCGACATAATGAACCACATTAAAGACATTGTTACATATCTGATTCATGTTTATGGTCACACTTAAGGTGGTCTCTTGTGGCTTTATTCAATGTAGTGGAATCTCCATGATCTTATGAAGTTTTTACGAAATCTTAGTGACTCTGTTTCTACAACATTTGTCAATTTGGTTGACAGAGAAAAGATCTGGTTGGATGTTTGTTTCAGCTCTTGGAGGAGAAGAACATCTTGGCGGAGCAGCTGCAGGCCGAGACAGAATTGTTTGCTGAAGCTGAAGAGATGAGGGCTCGCCTGGTGGCTAAAAAACAAGAGCTGGAGGAGATTCTTCATGACCTGGAGTCCCGTGTGGAGGAGGAAGAGGAGAGGAACCAATCTTTGCAGAAAGAGAAGAAGAAAATGCAGTCGCACATACAGGTGAGGACTTCACTGGGGAAATATAATCCTGTAAACTTAAAATAGATTAAATCTGTATCTAAAAGTTCTAGGTTGGAATATTGGATTCAGTAAGTACTTCGCTAAAAAGGCTCAAAAAGTCCTACACTGTTGCTGTACAGAAACTACAAAAGTGTGTGTGTGTGTTTGTCTTCAGGACCTAGAGGAACAACTAGATGAAGAAGAGGCTGCCCGACAGAAGCTTCAGTTGGAGAAGGTGACTGCTGAAGCCAAGATAAAAAAGATGGAGGAAGACATTCTGCTGTTGGAGGACCAGAACTCCAAATTCCTAAAGGTCAGTGCAGATGTCAAACCGTCTAATCAAAATGCAGCCCAGGGCCTTTGTGATAAGGATGCTTTGAGAAGAACTTTGCAGGGGCAAACTGAGCTCTTTCTTTCCTCCCAATCCCTCAGGAGAAAAAGCTCCTGGAGGACCGTGTCAGTGAGATGACCTCCCAGCTGACAGAGGAAGAAGAGAAGGCCAAGAACCTTGGGAAAGTCAAAAACAAGCAAGAAATTATGATGGTAGATCTGGAAGGTGAGGACTGTGTTGAATATGGATCATTTTATTAAAGGGAATGTAAAATAGTGAGTCTTACGTGTTTATGTATGTGTTTTATCCTCAGAGCGTCTGAAGAAAGAGGAGAAAACTAGGCAGGAGCTTGAGAAAGCCAAAAGAAAGCTGGATGCTGAGACCACAGACCTACAGGACCAGATAGCTGAGCTGCAGGCCCAGATTGAGGAACTCAAGATCCAACTGGCCAAGAAAGAAGAGGAGCTGCAGGCTGTACTGGCCAGGTGACGATCTGTTCATTGAGGAACACAGAATAAGAAAAAGTTGGCTACTCTCGCCAGAAAAAATCCACTTGGGGCCCAAATAGTTAGACTGTTGTCTAACTGACCATGTCTAAACAGTAACTTTATGTTATGTTAACTTTATGTCAGTTATGTTGCCGTCATGTATATTAGTCATGGAAAGTTTTTATTCTTGACCTTTGTATTTGTTAACATTGTGCAGTCCTGAAATACTTTAGTAAATTGGTATCACATTGATGTTGCGACATCACACCACAAGCATACTGACATGCTTACACACACACACATACACACACATATATACACACACACACTCACCAGCCACTTTATTAGGTACACCTGTTCAATTGCTTGGTAACACCATTTGTCAATCAGCCAATCACATGGCAGCAACTCAATGCATTTAGGCATCTAGATGTGGTGAAGATGACTTGCTGTAGTTGAAACCGAGCATCAGAATGGGGAAGAAAGGGGATTTAAGTGACTTTGAACGTGGAATGGTTGTTGGTGCCAGATGGGCTGGTCTGAGTATTTCAAAAACAGCTGATCTACTGGGATTTTCCCGCCCAACCATCTCTAGGGTTTACAGAGAATGGTCCGAAAAAGAGAAAATATCCAGTGAATGACAGTTGTGTGGAAAAAAATGCCTTGTTGATGTCAGAGGAGAATGGTTAGAGATAGAAAGGCAACAGAAACTCAATTATTCACTTGTTACAACCAAGGTATGCAGAAAACCATCTCTGAACGCACAACACGTCGAACCCTGAAGCAGATGAGCTACAGCAGCAGAAGACCACATCGGATGCTGCTCCTGTTAGATAAGAACAGGAAACAGAGGCTACAATTCACACAGGTTCACCAAAATTGGTAAAACGTTGCCTGGTCTGATGAGTCTCGATTTTTGATGTGACATTCAGATGGTAGGGTCAGAATTTGGCCTAAAGAACATTAAAGCATGGATCCATCCTGCCTTGTCTCAACGGTTCAGACTGGTGGTGGTGTAATGGTGTGGTGGAACATCATGGATGTGCAGCCCACAAATCTGCAGCAACTGAATGTTTTCAACACCTTGTTGAATATATGCCATGAAGAATTAAGGCAGTTCTGAAGGTAAAAGGGGGTCCAACACGGTTCTAGCAAGGGGTACATAATAAAGTGGCCAGTGAGTGTATGTGTATGTGTGTGTGTGTGTGTGTGTGTGTGTGTGTGTGTGTATAATGCCCTGTCCTCTTCTTTCTCTCTCTCTCTCTCTCTATATATATATATATATATATATATAGAAAGAAGAGGACAGGGGCTTTCAGTCTGTAGCCATAACTTTAAATCAACACCTGCCATAGAGTTTCTAATCTGTCAAATTATGTAAAATTTTATTGCATACCCATTAAAAGAAGTCACTTTAAGAGTTTTGGAATCATTGATTTTTATTTTATTTATTTTAAATCTGTTCTATTCTCCAAGGTAATCATACAGTGAAAATGTTTTTAAATATTATTACTATTTAAAAGAAGTGATTATTTTATGATTATTTTAAATAGAAATCTTTTATAAGACTGTTTACTGTTACATGTTATCAGTTCATATATTTATACTCACTTATATATCAATTCATTAATGAGCTGCTTAGCAGGTATATTGTTAATTACTTCACTTCTGAAAAAAAATTAACCAGTCATAACAGGTTATTTACATATAGAAGTCTGAAAAGTAGAGTAGCAAAAATTGTCTGGATTTTAAACAGGGTTATTTAATTCATCAGTATCAGAGTAAAAAAAGTGTAGAATATAACTCCTTTAATTTAGCATGCATCGTTTTGATTATAATCTTTGCTTATATTTGTTGTTCCACAGAGGAGATGAGGAGGTTGTTCAGAAGAATAACGCACTGAAGCAAGTGCGCGAGCTGCAGGCCCAGCTAGCTGAGCTCCAGGAGGATCTGGAGTCTGAGAAAGCTGCCAGAAACAAAGCTGAGAAACTCAAGAGAGATCTGAGTGAGGAACTGGAGGCTCTGAAGACTGAGCTGGAAGACACACTGGACACCACAGCCGCCCAGCAGGAGCTGAGGTACAAGTCTACATCAGCAACTAAATCCATCACAACTAAATTGAACTAGTCTTTAAAGCGATAGTTCACCCAAAAATGAACATTCTGTCATTTAATCACCATTCATTTGTTTCAAATCTTTAAAAGAGTGTTGGTAAACAAATAGTTGACGGTAGCCATTGACTTCTGTAGTATTTTTTTCCATGCCATGGAAATCAGTTAATTAGAATCTGACCCTTGTGTTTGTTACCTAATAATGTGTCTTTTGCTCATAAAGGACCAAACGTGAGCAGGAGGTGGCAGAACTGAAGAAGGCCATCGATGAAGAGATGAGAAATCATGAGTCTCAGGTCCAGGAGATGAGACAGAGGCACGGCACATCTCTGGAGGAGATCTCTGAGCAGCTGGAACAGGCCAAGAGAGTAAGCCACAGAGATAAAGTTCTTGACAGGAACGCTGCCAGTCGTCTGCTGTCAGAATGATGTGTTTGGAATTAATTTCCTCGTTCAGTGATTGAATATGGTATGGTCTCCTGTTGATACAGTTTAGGCAAAATCTGGCTCTCTCATACTGTCTGTCTGTCTGTCAACATTAGGTGAAGTCAAATCTGGAGAAAAACAAACAAACTCTAGAGAGTGATAATAAGGAGCTGGCCAATGAGGTGAAGACTTTGCAGCAAGCCAAGTCTGAATCTGAGCACAAGAGAAAGAAACTTGAGGCTCAGCTGCAGGAGTTCATGGCCCGCTTCAGCGAGGGAGAGAAGGTTAAAGGAGAACTTTCAGACCGCTCCCACAAACTACAGGTCAGTGCTGTTACACTGTGTCACATAAACTACAAGTGAGTGCTGTTACTTCCTCCTTCCTCACATACAACAGATAACTGTTGTTTCATTAGTTTTTTGCAGACTGAAAATATAATCAAAATAAAACCCAAATCATCATTATGGCTTTTATCAAAATGTGATTATCAAATTGCAATTATTATTAAATAAATTGCAAATCGCAATAATGAAATAAATATTAGCATATGTACTATTGAATTACTATTATTATATAATAACCAGTTTCATATATTATTTTATAGTGATATTGAAATATAATGACAACATTGTGCAGCCCTTCAAACAAACACAGCAAACATGCAGTTATTTTATCTGTTGGTTTTTTTTTTAAACTCTGGTGGTGGTGTTCTGTATTGGCGTTTGGAAACCAAATTAAACTTTCAAAATCCCAAAAGTACAAAAATGAGGCGAGCAATTCATCCGCCATCTTCTGTTCTGCATAGTCGTTACCTAGCATCATCGGTAAACAGCTCTGATTCCTCAAACATACTGTGGTTCAGAACCAAAAACCATTGTGTGAACACAAACCAGCAGGGGACGGAGGGTCAAAGTGTGACAGAAACCTTAAAGGAGTCGTCACCTCGCGTTATCTTGGATACCCAATGCTCTATTATAGTCTTTCAGGCACTTCTAAAAAAGAAAATTTGAAAAAAAATAAACACAGAGCTCCTCAGACCCTTATTTCTAAAGGCATTATTGTCTCGCGAGATCTGATGCGATGTTTTGGCTGTCGTGTATGGTCATTATAATAATGCAAATGAGGGGCGCGTCACTACTGTTGTGTAAAACAAAATGGAAAGATGTGGCTACAGTGGCTAGCATTCATAGAGTCCATTCCCCGTGTTTACCTCGAAGCTAACGTTACATACAATAGCCGCATTAGCAGGTAGCTGTTGTTTGTTACACACAGTAAAGCAATAAAACAGTCTTACCGTTTCAATTTCAGGCAAGTCTCTGATGGTGGGGATGGCACCTTTTCCCAAACGGAGCTTAGAGGCCAACTTAGCCTGATATTGCCCAAAATTTGTGAATGAATCCTGTGTAAAATTTTAGCGCAGACACCAAACGATACGCCGGTTGAAAGGGTTGTAGGAACCGCGTCATTAAAAATAAATTTCATCCACTGGTCCTTGATAGTTCGTCCGTTTTTGGTATAGAAAACACATTTGCATGTTGTTTATGGCAGTCAACCACAGAGCAACTCAGGTGTGCACTACGTTTCTCCATCTTTCTTTGTCGAATGAATATGAGGGGGAGAGGGGGAGAGCGGCAGGGTGCGGCTTCCTGCTGCGGTGTCCATATTTGGTATATCCTCCCCCCGTCTTGACGTCAAGTCGGGGCTGAAATCAAAATCTCGTATTTGAGTGCGCGTGCACGCGCACTGGTTTATAAACCCTGAGGTAAACAAAAGCTTCACTTTTAAATATCGGCTTCCCGGCCAGTGTATAATCATTAGGCAATCATAACATACATTGATTGTCGTGGAAAAGTGCAAATTGTGGGTCATGACTCCTTTAAATAGATCAGCATCCAGGGTTCTTGTGAAATATCACCCAACTGCAAATAAATTATTCTTATTTTTTATTTTTTTGGTCATTTGCAGGCAGAACTGGAAAATGTTTCTGCTCTGTTGGAAGATGCTGAGAAGAAGGGAATTAAGCTGGCCAAAGATGCCTCCAGCCTAGAGAGTCAGCTTCAGGACACTCAGGTAACGTGTCTCTGTAGACAGGAAGCACTGGAAGAATGGATGAAGCAGAAGTTCAAGACATAGAAGTTCAACATTTTGTAGCTAGATTTAATTAAAATTAAAACAACAGATAGACTTAGAAAAAAGGTGTGGGATGTAATCGAGTCATGCTTGTTTAATATTGTGGCTGTAGGAGCTGCTTCAAGAGGAGACTCGTCAGAAACTGAACCTGAGCAGCCGTATCCGTCAACTGGATGAGGAGAAGAACAACCTTCTGGAGCAGCAGGAAGAGGAAGAGGAGGCACGGAGGAACCTGGAGAAACAACTGGCAACACTACAAGCCCAGGTACACCCAATCACTATATTTTTTTAATGAAGGAACATGGCATGTCAGTTTATATCATCATCTAGCACATAATAATGTTATTATATAATAAGTGTTTTACTTACCTCACAGAAGTCTGTCTTGTTTGAGGATAAAACGTGGGTTATGTAAAAATGTAATTTTTTAGACTTCGGTTCAGAAAGGAAGTCAGATGTACTGTTTAAACTACTGTTGGGCGATGTCTACAAATTTGGCATTGGATGATGTCTACAGTGAAACAAGCACAGACTTCGCCGTGGGGGGTGGGAGGGTGATGGGGGGTAAGGTGTTTGGAGTAAGGGGGTGTACCTGAGGCATGAATCTTTATTATGGAAAATCACTAATGATTCCTAACCGTGTCTACACTGGATGTGCGCGGCACAGTATAACACGACAAAATCTATAATAGAGATTCATTACATATAGATCAGTAAATAGAACTCAGTCAGTGTTTATTTCTACACTGGATGTGGCACGGCATGAAATACCACAAATCCCTGACAGTAAACTGTTACTACGTTCTATTTATGACGTTCTGAAACAAATTTCAAATGATTTAACAACTGTGGTAAGTACTGCCGCTCCATAGTATAAATAGAATTTGTGCGATCGCGAATCTTGAAAGCGATCGTGCATTCAAAAGGCGGGGGGGGTCAAGATGCCAGCTCAACATCGTAGTGTCTATCAGCCCAACCCTAATTTAAACTTTTAAAAGTAAAGGCACTATTCTTTAATCCTTTATTGGATAGCTGGTGGAGACCAAGAAGAAGCTGGAGGATGATGTGGGAGCCCTTGAAGGTCTGGAGGAGGTTAAGAGGAAGCTGCAGAAGGACATGGAGGGGACCAGTCAGAAGCTGGAGGAAAAGGCCATCGCTTATGACAAGCTGGAGAAAACCAAGAACAGACTGCAGCAGGAGCTTGATGACCTTATGGTGGACCTAGACCACCAGAGACAGATCGTCTCAAACCTGGAGAAGAAACAGAAGAAGTTTGACCAGGTATCAATTGTTTTGGTTAAACAACATTTCAGCCAAAAATGTAATTTCTGTCACCTTTTACTCACCCTCATTCAGAAACCATAGGTCGTTTCCCCCTGTTGAAGATATTTGTAATGAAATCTGAGATATTTCTTTCTTTCTCTTTAAAATCTATTTCATTAAAACTTAATAAACATTAAAAACGCTTAATTCAGAGTTTTAACGCTTAATTCAATTTCTGAAAAGACACAATTGCTCTATATGATGAACAGATTTAACGCACATATTTAGTTCATCAAATATGGGAAGCTTGAGCTCAGGCATGCTTGCTTGATGTCCAAAAACCAACTTTTATTATGTCTTTGTGAACTTTTTGAAATGTCAAAGTTTTATTGCAATGTACTATGATTGGATAGACCGAAATCTCTAAGGTTTCATTTAATATGTCTTAATTTGTGTTTAGATGAGAATATGTAATATATATATATATATTTAAATTAGCTTTAAATTCTACTGAAAAATGTCATCATTTAATTGATCATTTAAATTAATAATTTTGTTGATGTGTATGTCAGATGCTGGCGGAGGAGAAAATCATCTCAGCACGTTACGCTGAGGAGAGGGACCGCGCGGAGGCCGAGGCAAGAGAGAAAGATACCAAAGCTCTGTCTATGGCTCGAGCCCTGGATGAAGCTCTGGAGGCTAAAGAGGAATTTGAGCGACTCAACAAGCTACTCCGAGCCGAGATGGAGGATCTGATGAGTTCCAAGGATGACGTAGGCAAGAATGTAAGTCATTATGTTACCGGACAATTGTACTGTTATGTTATGTATGTGGTAATGTTTAAATTCATCATCAAGATGTTTAAAGAACCTTTGGTGTTTTGTAAACAGCAGATTTTGTTGGCTGTTTTTGTTTAGAGACCTCATAATGTGCTGACACCCTATAGTATGTGATAACTAAGTGTGATGCAACAAGTTTCAGGTTTCAGAATTTGCCCATCATCACCGACAGCAAAATACTTAGCAAAGCGACAAAACCTGCCAGTTAGAACATATGCATGTTTAATATGCAGCATTTGGAGCAAGATTTTGGATCTACTCGGAGTGCCATGGCAAACAGAAGCAAAAAATCTAATAAGATGCTAATTTGGTCAGAAGACTGGAATCATTTAAAATTGTGATTTCCAGATCTAGAAATGTCATGAAAATGTAGTGTTAAAATCATCTGGAATGTACAAAAATGAATCTTCCTCAACAATCTACAAAAAATAATTGTAAAAATGTGGAGTAATTATGAATGACTAGAGAAGTCCTGGATCCTAGATTTATCATTTAGTGCTCGATCACATTGTGACTGGTTCTGACACTGTCTCACTGTATTTTTGATGTGCTATAATCTGTAGGTGCATGAGCTGGAGAAATCCAAGCGCACTCTGGAGCAGCAGGTGGAGGAGATGCGCACTCAGCTAGAGGAGCTGGAGGACGAGCTCCAGGCCACAGAGGATGCCAAGCTGCGTCTGGAGGTCAACATGCAGGCCATGAAGGCCCAGTTTGACCGAGACCTGCAGGCCAGAGATGAGCAGAATGAGGAGAAGAAGAGGGCACTGGTCAAACAGGTGGGTGAAATGTATCATTTTTGAGGATTACAATCCATTTGGGTGTGTGTGTGTGTGTGTGTGTATATATATATCAACCCTCTACATAGCAGGTAAATCACTCGCATATGCAACTAAATCTTCACTCTGGTGACTAAATTATGTATAATGTTAGCCAATGGCTAATAAATGATCAGATTTTACTCACCAGTATGTGAGTTTGAGGCTGAGTATAAGTTTAGCACAGATATATATTAATTCACTGAACACTGATTAAGCGCTTCAGAGTTTCACCTCTATCATGCGATCTGTGATATTTTTCAGTTCATCTCAATAGACGCACAGCGTACCTGTGTTTGTGTATTTGGTGTACCTTAAACTCTAGTGTGAAGGCGCACAACTCGCGTCGCTTTCTCTCACATGCGCAAAGTGAGAAAGAGAGCGAGCAAGCGAGCCTTACATATCATTCAGCAAATCAGTTCCTGCGAATGGACACAATCTCATTAATATTCATGAATCCAGCAGCTCGTTCAACCTTAGTGCATGTTTTACTGTTGTTATGAGTAGAATTCGGATTATTATCTTCTCATCAGTATTATTATTACCGTAATCATTTTTTCCACTTTTTTATTTTTTTTACAGAAACACTGAACAAACAAAGCACCACCACCAGTCCTAAATTCAGTTAAAATGTCTGTGCATTCATACATGGTTATGAATTATAATTACTAAAGTTCTATCATTAAATAGTACTTGATTATCCAGATATCATATTGTAATGCTTGACTGACTGATGTTAAGTATGTACTTTCAAGTATTTAAAAAGCTGTGCCATTTTAAAAACATATACAGTATTATACAGTATGTATGTATGTGTGTGTATATATATATGTATATGTGTGTGTGTGTGTGTGTGTGTATATTGTGCAATAAAGGGTTAAAGCTTTAAGAAGCCACAAATTTGACAGTCTGCAATAGTTTGTACTATTGATATCTGATATCGTTTTTTGATCCATGATTCCTGTTCCCTCAGGTGCGTGAGATGGAGGCGGAGCTTGAAGATGAAAGGAAGCAGAGAGCTCTTGCTGTAGCTGCCAAGAAGAAACTGGAGATGGACCTTAAAGATGTGGAAGCTCAGATCGAGGCTGCAAACAAGGCCCGTGATGAAGCCATTAAACAGCTACGCAAACTTCAGGTAGAATCTTTTCCAGAATGCTTTTGTTCATGCACAAATGTGATGACACATTAATGATGATGCAAGAAACGACACATTTACTGTTAGCATAGTCTGTTTCTCCTCACAAGCTCCTTAAAAAAAAAAAAAAACTTTTAGTAGTGACACAGATGTCTACATCATTGACTGCATTACTGTGACGTAATATTTTAGGTCACAGTCAGTGCAGAGACATGAGAAAATGTGAGAAGAACAGATGACAACATCTCTTTGTTTTTATCCAGGGCCAGATGAAGGACTACCAGAGGGAGCTGGAAGAGGCGCGCTCTTCTCGTGATGAGATCTTCGCTCAGTCTAAGGAGAACGAGAAGAAGCTCAAGAGTCTAGAAGCTGAGATCCTGCAGTTGCAAGAGGTGAGCCAACACTGCAAGCCTGAATACACATTTAAAAAAAGCTTTTCTGAAGAATCTGTTGCTTGTTTTTCCACACAGTTTTAAATCGGCTTAGTTAAGCTGGCGAGTCTTAGTTTATGGTTTGGTTGTGATTGGTTTTAGGACCTGGCATCTTCAGAGAGAGCCCGACGCCACGCTGAACAGGAAAGAGACGAGCTGGCAGATGAGATTTCCAACAGTGCCTCTGGAAAGTGAGTCATTGTGCTGCAAACCTCTTGAAGTCAGCAACCGACTTGACTTCAAGTCATACAGATTATTGAATGAGAACCAATAGTGCTAATTATAAGTGATTTTATCAATTTCCAAATGACTACAATCCAATCAATTTAAAATGAACAAAGTTCAAAATCAAACAAAAGCTCAGCAGTTTCACTCAGATATATGTCGCAGTTTCAATTTCCAAAAATCACAATTTCCATTTCATGCTGACATATTCAGCTCCTGTTAATTGTTTGTTCAAAAACAAGCTTTATGCTTAATGTTTCTTTTCCTACAGGGCAGCCCTCTTGGATGAGAAGAGGCGGCTGGAGGCTCGTATCGCCCAGCTAGAGGAAGAGCTAGAAGAGGAACAGAGCAACATGGAGCTCCTGAACGACCGCTTCCGCAAAACAACCCTGCAGGTGCGCTGTTGAGAAAGCTAAACTTAAGTATTCTCTGCTACATTTGACACATCACGTCTTTAGTAACAGCTGTTGTGTCTGTATTTTAGGTGGATGCCCTGAACACAGAGCTGGTGGGGGAGCGCAGTGCTGCCCAGAAGAGCGAGAACGCCCGTCAGCAGCTTGAGCGGCAAAACAAAGATTTGAAGACCAAACTGCAGGAACTTGAGGGATCCGTCAAATCAAAGTTTAAGGCCTCTATCGCTGCCCTGGAGGCTAAGATTATCCAGCTAGAGGAGCAGCTTGAACAGGAAGCAAAGTATGCAACAGTGAAGAGAAATCATTTAACTCCACATCATAAATCGAACAAAAACCATTGGCACTAACTCGTCTTTTGGCAATGACGTATGATCTGTGCGCTCAACAGGGAGAGAGCTGCAGCCAATAAGATTGTGCGCCGCACAGAGAAGAAACTCAAGGAGGTGTTCATGCAAGTGGAGGATGAGAGGCGCCATGCAGACCAGTACAAAGAGCAGGTGAATGAAGCCTAAATCTTGATCTGTGTCCTCAAAGTGTACTAGGTCCCCAGCTGCTCATGCTGAATAAATGCAGAATAACTTAAACAGACTTTCCACTTTCCAATCTTCAGACAGCATTTTCTTTTAAACCTCTGATGTGTATAAAATGGCAAACTCTTAAGTTCCCCACTTTAGAGTGATTTGCTGGTTTTACAGCATTTCCTTGAGTTTTTCTGAACTTTCTTTAGCTGGAGAAGGCAAACTCCCGCATGAAGCAGTTGAAGAGGCAGCTGGAAGAAGCTGAGGAAGAGGCGACTCGTGCGAACGCCTCCCGCAGGAAGCTGCAGAGAGAGCTGGATGATGCCACCGAAGCTAGTGAGGGTCTGAGCAGAGAGGTCAACACTCTCAAAAACCGCCTCAGGTACAGGGCCTGTCCCAATACTTTAAATCTTTGTATATGTACATCTGTTTATTTGTGCAGTCATGTCATGCCAGGTGGTCAGATGAGCAGCATAAGGGGCCGTTCACATATCACGTCTAAAAACGCGTGAAAAACGCTAGACGCACCGCTTTCTGATTTTTTTTTTTCAAAGCCTTCGGGCACTTGCGCTCCTGAGGAGTCTGCCGTTGCTAAGCAACCATGACCTGCTCTCTCCATGAAGACGCGGAAATTTCAGCAATGGATAAATGGATTTGCAGCACTAAAAACTGCTTGCCGTAGCACTGCTACTAAATTAATTTAAAAATCCACATACAGCTATCAGCTGTTCCTTCATCTTGGCTGAGCTTTCAACATTGTTACGGAAAAGGTGAGGAAGTTATATGACCTGCGGTGCACTTGCGGCATTTTGAAAAGTTGAGATGTTTTTAACTCGATGCGGTGCGGACGTGCCTGGAAAAAACAAGCTCGTCGCACCGCGTGCGCATCGCGACCATTATGATGGTCCATTATGAGCGCGCATACCGCGCCCACATTTGAAATAATGAACTTGAGACACGATATGTAAACGGCCCCTAATGGTGCTGATATTCACTGCCAAAACTAAATGTTGTAAAAACAAATTTACATTTGTTGGTTGTGTCAGTGTTGTTATTGTTAACAAAACCTAAAGCTATTAAAAATCATTTTCAGAAATCGAAATAAGGCTGAAATTTAAATATAAATAATAGATGGAAAAAAACGTCTCCTATATATATATATATATATATATATATATATATATATATATATATATTTAAATACTAAAATTACTAAAAATGAAAGTGAATTAATGGTAAATATGAAATATTTTTAAAAACCTAATATAAATGACATGCACATAACAAAATGACTAAAATAAAAATTAATGCGTTATAAAACTATAAAAAAAGCTAAAATAAAAATAAATGAATGCTAAATACAAATATATAAAAAAAATGACAAGCTTACAGAAAATTACTAAAGCAAAATAAAATAAATGCTAAACAGAAATATTTTTTTTAAATGAACAAAAATGACCAAAGCACAGAAAATGTATAAACTGGAATTAAAATTGTGCTTAAAAAAAAAAAAAAACTAAATTACTAAAATTTAAAATGAAAGCTAAAAATGTAAGAATAAAAGATAATGAATTCTAGATTGCTGGCTAATGCGCTCTAATGAATTGTTCACTCTGTCCTGCAGGCGAGGAGGTCCTGTTAGCTTCTCCTCGAGCCGGTCTGGCCGCAGGCAGCTGCAGACGGAAGGGGAACTTTCTGATGATGATGGAGACAGCAAGGCCAGCGACCTGAACGAGAACCCGCCGGCTCAAGCGGAGTAGAGCACAGCGCCCTCCTGTGGTCACCCAGCCCCACTGCTTCCCCCTCTCCAGCATCTCATCCTTCTCCTTTAGCTATGTGTGGTCCACGGTACAGAAAGAGGACCTGTGAGCGACGTAAACACACAAGTACACTAACACTTCCACATATACACACACACACACACACGTTAAGACATAAGCTACTCTCAAACCTCCATTTCTATCCCCTCCCTACCAAGGGAGCATCAACTCTGCCTTATTCTAAATACAAGATGCTTCAAGACCGAGCATACATATGCCAATTAGTGTTTCCTGCAACTGTAGCCTACAAAATACCATGCTCACTACAGAACACTATAGAAGTGCATTTCAAATGTCAAACTTTGCTTTGTGTACATGAATATGCTCATTCATAAGAGCGCGCAATGAAAGTGTTCATGATGTAAAACCATCATCTAGCTAAGCAAATGTGACCGATTGGATCTTAGTTGTATTGTTCAGATCTCCAAATGAACGGTCTGCAGATTTTGGGTCGATAGAGATGCATATGCTGCTTGTTCGCTACAAGCCAACACTAAAAGAAAAAAAAAGTCCTGTGGCACTGGACCGGATCTGAAATGGACCAGAAAAGAAAAGGAAAAACTGTGAAAAAGCTGCACGCTTCAGCATCTCATTAACATTTAAACACATTAAATAGTAAAACACGAGAAATCCGGCGGGTGACGGTGTTTATCTTCATTTAACTCGAGGCTTGTTTGTTCTTATTTGGGAGATTTCACTGACGGAGGCGGTTTGCGTTTTAGGAATTTGGATGTAATTACGAATCGCCTTTAACTGCACATTGTGAGAAAGCCATAATGGCCACTTCAACTGGAAATATGAAGTATTCTGGATGCAAATGCACATCAAGTTGAAGCATCAAGACTTTACATATGTAATCTCTTTAGGATTTTTCCCCCGTATATGTGACAGTATGATGGTACTTCTCAAATCCAGCTGCTCTATCAGATTCACTACAAGTGAAACAGCCACCAAAGCAAGGTTATTGGAACTGGTCCAGACGTCGATGAGAGATTGCTACATCAGTGCTGAAAGCAACTGGAAATAAGGAACACGTTAACTCACAGACACTTGACTGAATTCTAGTAACTCTGAAAGACTGGGAGTTATAGCTGTGGATGGGATGCTTTGAACACTAGTATTGAGAGGATGAACGGAACGCATAACCTGTTCCTCTTTTAGCATTTAATGACGTGTTTCTTAAAGTGCCTTAGACACTAATTAGAAAACATCCAAGAACGTATGTCACATATCAGTAATGAAGAAACACTAATATGAAGGCAAAACTGGCTGAAGGCGGTTGAAATAAAATGCTATGTAACCCTTTTGTTTTTTTGTTTTTTTTGTATTTTACTCTGCTAAGAATCATATCCAGTATATAGGTCTCATATCCCTTGTATTCTCATAAAGAGCTGAGGGAAATCAGTGTTAATGTTGGTTTGATATAAAGAAGAGAGAAAGTGTGATTTCATTTGGTTTAAAGCTTTATCATCCATGATCTAGTTACTTTTATTGCAGTTATCATTATTATTGCTATATTATCACTTCTATTATTGGACTGGCTGTTGACAACCAGGAGTTCAACTGCAAATCTTTCTCCTTGTTTTTCTCTTGTATACTGTAACGATTTCCAGATGACAGTGAGTTTTGTAAAGGAAAAAATAAAACATTCATTGTAGAAGAAGCATGCTTTTTTTCTGTTTCTGAAGTTGCTCTTAATTTCTTAATGAAATAAAAAGGAATGACGAGTGTTTATTATGGTTTAATATGTTAAATAGTGATCGACTAATAGATATTTGAATGCGTTGTATACACATATGAAATTATATAGAAATTATATCTGTCTGTGTATAGATAGAAAGACATGTATACAGCTTGCAATTATGCATCCAGCTTTCGTTAACCGTAAACCCTCTCTAAATACATATGTGCACAATTTGTATGTTTTCACTTAATACAGTTTTATGCAAAAGTTTTGGCACCCCTGATAATCGTCAGAATTTTAATTCATAATCTGCTGGGCTTCCGAAGAAGCAACTGTATATTTTATATCTTACGGCAACTGTAGCATTTCATTTCTGAAGTAAACATTTTTTTTATCGATAAAATTAACGCAACGTGAATCATAGAAACACTGAGGTGAAAAAATGTGGGCACCTAAGTGGAAAAAAGGCATCAGTGACTACGTTTACATGCTGTTAAAATTCGGGTTATGGTCGGGTTAAGGTCACTATTTGGGTTTCTGAAACATTCGGGATAACCCGTTTACATGCGTGAGCAGAGAGAGTTACTCCTGTATTCATGGAATGTGTAATCAGGCGCCAATCCCGATGTAAACGGCGACGCACGGTTAGCGTCTGGACGTACGGACAACAAGACGCAATATGCGTCATTTCCGATTCTTCTTCCTGTATCCAAAGACAACAACAACAACAGCAGCAGCAGGCGGATAATGAATAGTTTGGGGCAGATAGCGATAGTCTTTGTTTGCGCTTTGGCGCTGGTACTGATCCACCAGCAGCACTTGACACTACTGTGCCTCTATACTGCACGCGGGGTTTTTTTATGCGCCGTCTCTACTCAAAAGACCAAGATTCCTTGCGAATGGAACATGCGCAGAACACACATTTTGATTGGGATATGCCGAAACGCGTTTACAAGACCAAATATTCGGGTTAGAAAGGTGTACCCCAGGTATAATATCCCGGTTTTTAAAAACCGGGATATGAGCATATCCGGGTTTTTGCCGGTGTTTACATGGCCGTGCGCGACCGGGTTATTGCTAATATCCCGGTTTTGAACGGGTTATTGGCTGCATGTAAACGCAGTCAGTATTTACTAAAGCCAACTTTTGCTGAAATAACAGCCTGAAGACACTTTTTTTATATCCACTGGTAATGCTCTGAATCCTGTCTGCAGGTATTTTGAACCATTTGGTCATTAGTTCAGTCAGGTTTGATGGCTGCTGAGCACTCTTGACAAGGTTTCCAGTACTGATGGACCCTCCACCAAATTTTATAAGTGGGGAGCAGGTTCTTCTCTAACGCCGTGTTCTTTTTCCGCCATACAAAGTGTGTCTTGTGACTAAAGAACTCTTAAATCTGTCCACAACACATTATTCAAAACAGAAGAAACTTTACGGACCTCAAACGACTGCTTGTTGGCAATACGCAGAAAAGGCTTTTTCCACATAACCCTTCCACTGAGCTTTTCCTTGTGCAAAGTGCATTGTATCCTCCTCCTTATATTGATTAATTCATAAAGTTTTTAGGTTATGAGACCATTCTTTTGAGGTTTCCATGTTGTTACTTTCAAGTAGAGAATCAAGTAAAAGCAAAGCTAGCAATAGCTACCTTAAACATCCTTTTTCAAGACTGCATGCGAGTTTGCAATGTTAAGGTTCATTGCAACACAAAATTAATTTGGCTAGCTCAATCAATCATTAAGCATAAGCATTAAGTGACTACATGCATGCAGATCAACACAACTGAAAGGGTGCCCAAAAGTTTGCACAGCCTATTTTTCCACATTCAGCTTTATTATTTCATACAACTCAACACTGCTACACTAAGAATTTATGTATGAAAAACATCACATTAATCAGCTTTCTCTATAAACTGAATGGCATATCACTATGATATTTGTTTTATAAAGACAGAGCAAATAATCCGGCCTCAGAGTGTTGCCCAATCATTTGCATAAAACTGTATACCGCTATATATGCACAATTTATATTGTGCGTACATATCTATACACACAAACACACACAAAATTGCATGGGTTTATTTATTAAATTTAAGTGTAACCTATACTCAAAATTACACAAATTAATTTGTGCTACTCAACCATAGGGTCAAAATGGCAGATAAATTGACTTTATGAAGTGACAAATAAATAATCTCTGATATATTAAAGCCTTGTAAACAAATACAGTCCCTCAGTAATGCCAGTTACGTTACTACAACCATATCCACCATGTTTTTTTTATTGAATTAATTTTTAGAGCTTGTACTTGAAACAAAATGAAAGCATTTAATTCCAGACTCAAGACAAAAATAATCTACCCAAATAAGAATTTTCAAGGTGAGCATCAGTTAAAATTATGCACATCCACTTCAGCATTTTTTGAAAAAAAAATAAATCAATCTATAAAATTCCATTTTAAAGTGCCCCTATTATGGATTTTTATGGAAATTCCATTCAGTAACACAGCTCTAAGTGAATGAAAAACATATTGCGAAGTTGTAATATTAAAGTGCACCATGTATAAAGTTATTGTCTCTTAAAAGAAAGAGTCGGCTCTGAATCATTGAAACGAGTTGTTTTTAAAACGAATCCCAAGCCGTTCCATGTCGCCGTCAACATGAAACACTAGCATATTGCCTGTCTACTTGTTGGTCTTTTCGCGTTAGTCTGAATGAAAAAGCAAATTCATTCTTTGCCACTAGGTGCCGCTTTTGGAGAGGTGAAAAAGCGGTTTCCCTGGTAACGCTGTACACAAAGCAGCACTGCTCACAAACACTGCTTTATCAGGTTTTACAGGCATGATTAAATGAAAATTAAACCAATTAGATCAATTACCGCTGAACGCAAAGGAGGGGTTTAGAAAAATTAATCGTTGAGCGAATCTTTCAGAAGTCGTTGAGCAAGTAAGGTAAAAAATAAATGCATATTATAAGACAATGAAAGTGTTTTTGACCTTGCGTGCATGTCAGCCTGTTGTTGGAGACTCCCAAAACCAAAATATGAACCTTTCATAACCAATAATAGGGGCACTTTAAAAGTCAGTCCATCACAATATCCAGAGACAACACATTTAGGATGTTATACTGAGCACAGACACCTGACCTGTTGCTTGTCAACTCTGAGCGAACGCTGTCATCTTTGGTGCCATTTCTCATTTGAACACAGTCATAAGCTGCAGGTGAGCAGTGCCAGACATTTTGAAATGAACAGGTGGTGACAGGATGAAATGACCAGAGATGAAAGGAAGAGCTAACGGTCCAGTGAGGTAACAGGGCAGACCCATCGCACACAAACACAATTAATGTCAAAAGTGGAGCTTACTTTGCATTGAAGCATTTACAATCCTGCATAGTTATTCAAACTTACAAACTAAGGCGTTTTATTGAAAGTCTTGGGAGTTCTTGTACTGATATTAAACAAAACTGAAAGTTCAAGTAGGCCATAATCTCATAATTTTCCTCTATGAAAAGCTTTCACACGATTGATTCATTTATCCATAAAAGAATGTTTTTTTTTTCTTTCACAAGGTCCAGTGAGATACGCAGCACCAAAGACAGCAAGACATCAGCACACACAGATGAGAGGAACATCATACGTACTGACCTCCAAAGAAAATAGATCACTTAATCTATATTCTATATACATACCCATTTTAGTCTACTAATACACTGTCTACCTGTCAAAAAATTATAAATAATTTACCCATGTGTATTATTAACAGCTACTATTCTAACAGTCAGTAGAAGGAAACGGTTGGACTATCACATTCCTTTAGGAGTTCAACAAACTAAGAAAATAAACACAGGAATGCGCATTTCCAGCCGACATTAGCTTAAATAGAAATAATGTTGCTTTGTTTCGTACTCCTCTCACTTCCTCTAGCTCTATGTCCACAGTGATTAAGGTCTTGTGTAAACATGTTGACAAACAAACAAAAAAAAATGTTTTAATGCACCAAATCTCACTCCAATCATCCAGAACACCAATCGATTAAAAACAGAATGATGTTAAGTGAAGAAGGGTAGTTAATGAAGTTCCGTCTGAAAGCAAGCGCAGTAGGTGCTCATCCAAGCAGCTGAAAACATCTGTCACCAGTGGTGTCCACTTCTACATTCTGGGTGTGATGGTCACTGGGACTTCCTCTTCGTGTCTCCCCCCTGACTTTGGTTTGCATCTGAAGAAAAACCAGAAAAACTCTTGTCACTGTGCGGTTAAAATCACCATTTCAAATTACAGAAAAAATTATCCGTTCCAAAACCCAGTGAGCAACATTTGCCAACACAAAGGCCGTTCCAAACCACGAGCATGCCTTATAAAAAACCTCATCTTGCCTCTAGTCTTTTTGGATAAAGAAATCCCACAATACATTGTGAGGTTGGATAATCAAGGTAATTCAGATATAGGTTCTATTTTCTACCTGCATTGTATACTACGGGGCCATGGAAGGCTTGAATCTGATTGGCTGATGAACGTTCTGAGGTGTGCAATTATTTTCTGGGAAACGCACGGCGAACGTAGTTCCAGGCAGCTCTCTTGACCGCATTACAGTTCGATATCACTTCGCATAGTTAACAGTAATAACGGTCACGCAGTTTGCACAAAAAAGATGCTGTCAGCGCAACCCTGACGATTTTATCAGTTAGCCTATATAGTGTAGCTACACATGACATTTCTCACTAGCGAGGTAATAACAGCGATGTTTAGAGACGCTGCAGCAGAAGAGTGTTAAGAGACGCACAGAGGTACGTTAGCCTTATTCACACAAGCTCTCTCTCTCTCTCATCTTTCTCGGTCTTTCTCGCTCTCTTTCCAATAACTTCATTAATAACTCCATTAGAATGCTATCAACGGCTCAAGCCTCCATCACCAGCTTTAAAACGACGTTTTGGAACTAGCAAAAGAGGCATTGGATGAGGTGCGAAAGAAATAATCCTACTCACAATAGCAATTTAAGTGCAAAAACCGGACGAATCCTTTTAAATCTATCATCTGATCGTTGTCTTGAGGTATGGTAACCGTAGTATAAGCGGAATAATTGAGTCCGGGCCGTTGAATTATTAGAAAAAGAATGCTCCGCTTCGCGTCGTGGCTGCATCTCCACCTCGGGTGTGCATTATTTTTTAAGAATTAAATGGCGGCCCGTCGTCAATTATGCTTTACATCATAGCTGCTTTTGTGGAACAGTTTATAGTCCTGTGAACAAATGACCCTTCTGAACTTAGTCAAGTACACAGACTAGTTTAAATCGGTCTAATAACTGACTTATGAATCACTATTTTCATCAATAACGCTTCACAATAAGGTCATATATGCTGACAGGAGTTAATGCTTTAACATGAACTAACAACGAGTAAATATTAATAGAGGTTAATAAATTATGTACAAATATAATACTTAATAAAATGCTTTAATACTGAATTAAACCAATATTAACAAAAACATTTGATCTGAAATTTTTTTACTAGATTAACATTACTTAAGACTAATAAATGTAGAAGAACTGTTTATTGTTAATATTATCCAGTTAACAAATGAAACCCTACTTTAAAATGTTACCATTTTGTTCACCAGAAAACTACTACAGCTCCTCAAAATCAATAAAAGATTCATAAACCTGAATATTTACCAGAATCACCGAATTCCAGATTTTGTGAACAAATTAAACACTAAATATTTGCAGAGTACTTAACATCAAATAATTACAATGCATTTTGTGCGTTTCAATTTTTGACAAGAAAAAAAAATCCCAGCTTTTAAAAAGTCAATTTTAGTGCACAATTCAAATAATATGTGTGGTTTTGGTGCTATTTCCGTGTCTGTGTAAAGGCAATTCGAAAAATTGTTTCCTAAAACATTATAAATATTAGAAACATATTGCCTAAAATGTGGTACTGAATTGTGAAATATAGTTTTTTTTATTTTTTTATTTCCATTTTTGTGTTCAGGATTTTTTAAAATCCTTTTTATATCTTTTTGGGTGCGACAAACTCAAAACACATTTAATATTGCTTTACATGAAATTAAATGTGGCATGATAGATTGTTGTATCTGCTTATATCATTAGAAAGTTGACATAAAAACTGCCATATGTACATTTTACATGTTTGCATCAACTTTTTGAACGTACATCTAAAAACATAAACAGCAAATACATTTAATAGTTCAGCCTCAATTTATATGAATGTACCAACTGACAGCATTAGTTTGGAGATTTCTTTCATTACAAAAAACTATAGGCTGCTGAAATATTTCCATCTGAATCTAATCCAAATTGAATTGTGAAATCGGTGTCAATTGCGACCCATGAAGAAGGTTTCGATTCAAATCACTTCAGTTTGGATTCTCCCTCAGAAGGTAGCTGCCTATGTAGACAGCCATCCGCACTCTGGGTTTTGGAGCAGGGCTTATGTCACACTAACAAAGCACAAAAAAGGACTGAAACAAGTAGAGGAAGTAAACGTCAACAACTTAAACCTAAGAGAGAGCAACAGTGAGCTGGAGGGTTTCTGCAGCGTTTACCTGAGAAAGCAAGCTGCAAGTGGGGAGGCAGAGCGACCTGAGACCCTGGCCGAAGACTCTTAAACAGATCTGGGGGACAGCAGGACAGGTGGAAAGAAAGATGGACAGAGGGAAAGATGGAAGAGTTCACAGCAATCCAGGAGCAAATGGGAAGACAGGAAGGCAGGACCAAAACAGGATGTGAAGTGGAGAAAGGGGAAGAAAGTGGGGGAAAAAATACAGATTAGGGAGTCATGGAAAAAGAGTCAGACGAGCCACTTTACAAAAACACAGCCAAACACGATACGTGCGAACATACAAGCAAAACCCCAGCACAGGAAACAGGAGAGCCGCTGTGCTCATGTACACACTCACTCTGTGCCAGGGTGTATCCTGAGTTGGCAGCGGCTGAAGCTCCCATGTTGCTGCAGCCAGGAACTCCAGGGCCTGGAGGGTTAAAGTTGAGGAGCGAGGGGAACTGGAAGGGTAGAGAAACAGGCACTAGACCCCCGAGCATCCCGAAACCCAGGGGAAGGGAAGGGGGCACTGAGCCCAAGAGATTACTTCCTGAAGCTGAAGACACCTGTGGGAAAGATGGCTTGATTAATGGTTAGAAAATACGGGGGGTTGTGGGCATGCTGAAAAATTTAATAAAAATGTATACACCTAAATGAGTTGTCTGGCATCGGAGTACACAATAACAAAACTAAAACTAGATTTGCAAGCAATTTTTCCACTTTAGTGGTCAGTACGTAAATATATTTAGCTTGTAACAAATGTAAAGTCTTTATTTCAAATCAATGCTGTTCTTCTCTACTCACTCTATTCTCTATTTAAAAAATCCTGAAAAAAGTTAGTTTAAAAAAACAACAACAACGTACTCTTCTCACATTAATAAAAATGTTGAATATATGAAATAATATTAATATATTATGACATTATGAATTCATATGTTTTTATAAATAACTCCTGTTATTATAAATTGTAATTATTTCACACATCACATGATCTACTAAGTGACTGACTACTGAAGCCGCTTTGCATTAAACAGCTGTCAAACGCATACATGTAAAGTGCTACCACAGAAACGGGTTTAGCATGACCAAACATTTTGTATAAACAGGCTAGAAGTGATTGATGCTGCTGGACTCACCTGTAAAAGATGAGAGGACACTGGAGGAGAGGACAGGGTCATGGCTGATGCCCGACTCGTTGAAGACTTGGCACTTTGACCAGTCCCTCCCAATGGCCTTTGCCGCTGGTTGTGATTGGCTGGTACCATTGAAGGGGAGGGGCTACCATCCTGGCTCCCAACAGACAGGGGCGTGGCCATCAGGGTGGTGCTGGTGGTGTTTGTGCCACCACTGGGCGAACTACTGGATTTGTGTCCACCTGCAAAACTGTAACTTGCCTGTCCTGATCCAGATTTGACTCCGGATCCCACTGCGGTTCCTTGCCCGGTAAATGGCGGCCTAAAGGTTGGACTTTTGGGGTTGTATTGGTGCAAGCTGGGGATCATTTGAGGCCTGGGGTGGATGAGAGAGGGAGATGATGAAGGTGAGGGTGAGGATGAAGGAGGAGGAGTAGGGGCAGGGGGTCGCGGTGTGAGTTTGATGATGGGAGAGCTGCTACTGTGGGAAGACTTGGTGAGTGTAGCCTGCATGGGCGTGATGAAGTTTGACTGGTTGTGTGGCAATGAGGGAGTCTTAGCCTGTGAAAGAAGGGTGGAAGGAGAGGAAGTGGTTGGAGGAGGAGACTGATGAGGGCTCTTGGCGTTTATCTGTGAAAGATGAGTGTTCATACGAGGCTGCTGGGAAACCACAGTACCGCCACCTGTAGTGGATTTGCTAGCACAGTTTTTTGTTTGTCCAACAGGGGGCGGAGTCTGAACCAACTTCACTCCCATTGTCCCAAATGACCTCTGCTGTGGAGGCAAGAGGGGTGAGGCGGTAGGAGGCGGACGGGGTTTTGCAGACTGCACAGTGTTCATTCCTGAAACACCAGCTCTGTGAGTGGGCGTTCCCAAGGGTCTCTGCACAGGCCCCCCATCCTTTAGCATCCCGAAGGTCTCGCCTCGCATGGAAGATGAAGGAGATGAGGTGAGTGGAGAGGACAGGGAAGAAGAGGTAGAAAGAGTGCCCATATTTGCCATAGAGATACCAGAAGACTCTATTTTTGCTGTAAGGGTGGAATGTGACAGAGGAGAAGAATAGTGGCCGACTCCAGAAGCGGATCCGGGGACACTGGGAGAAGAGGTGGCGGGAATGCCATTGTTCGGCGTCAGACCCTTGGCAGCATTACTGAGGAGTGCGAGAGCTTGGGAAATGGAGTCCAGAGAGTTAGCGGCCAGATCCTCATCAAGTGAATCTGAGAGGCAGATGGGTTCAGAGGTGGAGGAGGGCGGTCTGCAGGCTGGGGCAGGTAAGGCAGGTGAGGCAGAGGTGGATCCAACACCTGGAGCAGGTCTCTGTGTCCAGCTGATGTCCTGGAACAGATCATGGGTAAAGCAATGGCAAATAAGAGAGCATAGAATTCTAACCATAGTCAACAGGAGGACAAAACTGATGAAATTGCACGGTTTAAGTATATAGATGTAATGGTGCAAAACTGGTTCAGTTTTATATACCATCATTTTGGCAGCTTTTGGGGTTGGAACAATCCTTTTCTTGCCCCTGTTGAAAAAACAATTCAGCAATCACAATTAGCTTAAAGAGTAGTTAGGAGTAGTTTAAAGACAAAGACGGATATTTGGTGCAATGAAGCATTGTAATTAGAATGTTAATGCATCTGTTTTCAGATCGTCAACAATCACATGGCTTCAATGCAGCAGGCTGCAACTAAATCTGACTAGCCAATAAGATTTGCACTTTGTGACACATTGTCACATGCCCTGAGCTGCTGCTGTTACATAAAATTACAGCTTGGTGGCACTCACAAAAAGGATTTTGCTAAGTGACAGTGTATTGTAAAGGAAGAATCCAGAAAGGGCTCTTTTTCTCTATAATCGAGCATTTAGTGTACATGTAAAAACTGTTTGACCTCCTTTCTTCTCTTTGATAAGTGAGTGTCAGAATCAAAAAGTTGCAGAGTCTTGTGTGCACAGGTGTATTTCTGCTCTTCTATTAGTTCCACCAACAGTCATTTTTTGAGCTTCGGTCTGAACAGACAAAAATCGCATATAAAAATTGTCAAATTTTTGTTCCAAAAATTTGTGTTGATGTGAAGCCTTAAAAGACATTCTCCACACAATCCCAGTGCACTACATCAAGTCTGTACCTTTTCAGTCATCTGATTTATTTTCTCCAATTCAAACCATCCATCTTTATATAATCTAGTCTACCCTCTCCCTCTTAATATTTGTTCAGCTCTGTGAAGTCAAATTAAAGAACAAAATTACCAACATTGGTTGCTCATTCTCTCAAAATCCACTTCCTGATTCCTTAATCCATGTGAAAAACAAGGAAGTGAAAATACATCAGGTTTTTATAATCCACCACACAAACAGGGCAGTGGAATTTTCTTCCTTATTTTTCCATGCAGCACTGGCACAGAGATAAATTTAATTAAGTTACAGTGACAGCAACCCTAGAGTCGTAATATTTTGTGTTAACATTGAAATGAAGCCTATTTTAGCACCATAATTTTTTTGTATTGTGACACCTATTCCACACAAATTAAGCACATTTGGCTGAAAACTCAACATTGCCATAGAAAGCATTAAATCAAGTTAGAGGGACACCCTACTAGATTAACATTTGTCCTCTAAGCAAGGACATATTTGACCATGAACCACAAAACCAGTCATATGGGTTAATTTTACAAAATTTAGATTTATACATCAAATGTATAAATAAGCTTTCCATTGATGTATGGTTTGTTAGGATTGGACAATATTTGGCAGAGATGCAACTGTTTGAAAATCTGGAATCTGAGGGTGCAAAAAAAAATCTAAATACTGAGAAAGTCGCCTTTGAAGTTGTCCAAATGAGTTCTTAGCAATGCATATTACTAATAAAAAAATGTTTAATATATGTACAGTAGGTCATTTACAAAATATCTTAATTTTACATGATCTTAACTTAATATCCTAATGATTTTTGGCATAAAAGAAAAATCACTAATTTTGATTCATACAATTTATTTTTGGCTATGGCTACAAATATTTCCCAGCGACTTAAGACCTGCTTTTCTGGTCCAGGGTCACATAGGAGAGACCACGCACAACCACCAATTATATTTCAGAATGTCTGCCATCAACTGAAATTAGAAGAACATCGATAGCATGGGGTGCTAGAAATATATCTTTTCAATGAAACATTAGAGAGTCACTATAAGTGGTAAAGTTAGATATTGGGGAATGTATCAAATCACAAAAACAGAAGAACGTATTTTTTTTTTTTTTTAAAGACTATTTACTAATGCACAATCCCATTACCAATTCATATTTTGCTCCACATCATTTAGAGGTTTATAAACCAGCCAGAAAAAAAAAAAGAGATATTCAACATTTGAATTAAACATTTCCTGTATTTGGACAAGCAAGTTCATAATTCATTAGTATGATCACTTGCACTCTTCATTGCTAATCTTTAGCCAAATAATTAAAATTTTTTATACATAAGCAACAATGAGATATATTTTTAGACCCAGATATATTTGCATTAACATTAAACTAATTTAATGTTCTATGTAGAAAATTCACTTTGCATATTGTTTTTCTCAAGCGCATCTGTTAAACACATGCTTGTGTTTATGATAGACCCTTTTTCACCCATCTTACATCTCTCCCCACTATGTATGCAAACATCAGTGTAAATAGATATGAAGATGTTGATCTACTCACAGGCCAGTGAGGTGACCATGTACTGCCCGACTCTCCTTAAAAAGCATCCTGAAAAAGAGGAAATAAACTTTTAGTTACATGGTATCTTACTATAAGAAAGTAACGCTAGCACACAGTCAAACACACACCTTGTCTGCATCCAGCCTTTGGGCCAGAGTGGCTTGACTTCATTCTCCATGAAGGCTTTGAGATAGTCCTCCACAGACAGAGAGCACTGCTCCAGCTCATAGCAGCTCAGCTTCACACGCACCAGGTTACACAACAGAGTCCTGGGGGAAAAACACACACACACCCTTTACTTCTTACACTGTCAGTCTAATAGTGGCTCTGCTTTATTATTCATGATTTAAACTTGCTAAAATCTAAACCTGAGTTTGTCATCCCATATGAACTTCTTCCTTGGTCCCACCACCCTCTTTCCTGGTTTCTCTTCATCATCATCCTCCGATCCATTCTTCACTCCATCTTCTATCTGCTGCCTGTGACACAAACAGAAAAGTGAATCTAATAATCTATCTATATATCCACGCCATCTGTTTGTCATTTTCCACACTCCATTCTACTAATCTAAAGAAGCAAATCATGAAATCAGAAAGAGGCAGGAAGTTGGGAAAGTTTTAAGACTTACTTAGCTGCAGCTTTTGCCATGCAATCCATGTTATATCTGGCAATCTGCTCCGGCATCACGCTGCACACGGCTAGTTTCAACTTTAACAAAGGTGTGCGCATCCGGTCATCCTGATTTAAGAGAAAGACAGCATGGAGATATCTGAGATGTATACACTGTCGGGAAGCTGATCTAAACTATTGCCTGTCCCCCCCAAAGATTTGTGGGTTGCACATGAGGGGCACGAAGCTCCCATTCCACCACATCCAAAAGATGCTCTATTGAGTTGAAATCTGTTGACTGTGGGGGCCATTTTAGTACAGTGAACTCATTGTCATGTTCAAGAAACCAATTTGAAATGATTCAAGCTTTGTGACATGGTGCATTATCCTGCTGGAAGTAGCCATCAGAGGATGGGTACATGGTGGTCATAAAGGGATGGACATGGTCAGAAACAATGCTCAGGTAGGCCGTGGCATTTAAACGATGCCCAATTGGCACTAAGGAGCCTAAAGTGTGCCAAGAAAACATCCCCAACACCATTACACCACCACCACCAGCCTGCACAGTGGTAACAAGGCATGATGGATCCATGTTCTCATTCTGTTTACGCCAAATTCTGACTCTACCATCTGAATGTCTCAACAGAAATAGAGACTCATCAGACCAGGCAACATTTTTCCAGTCTTCAACTGTCCAATTTTGGTTAGCTCGTGCAAATTGTAGCCTCTTTTTCCAATTTGTAGTGGATATGAGTGGTAGTGGATATTAGGGCTGTGCGATTTATCGAAATCGAAATAAAATCGCGATTTGAGTGTGCGCGATATCTAAATCGCTTTATAGCACGATTTTCCGCGGCCCTGACCTCCCGCAGTATGTTATCTGAACCAATCAGGATGCAGCGCACCTAAGTGGAGCGCGAGAACAGAGCAGACTGGGCATATGCTGGGCAAACTCCAGGTTCACACACTCTGTGATGCGCAGCCTTTTTTTTTTTTTTTTTGAGCCCATGTTAATGGATCAGAACATTCACACTGCACGCAGTAAAAAGATGAAAACAGAAAAGGTTATACATAGAAAGGTGCGAAAAGATTTAATATCTTGCGCATGAGCACAGAGAGAGTTGTGAGTGCACAGGACACAGGTTGAGCGAGAGGAGACACGTTGTAAGGCAGCATATATCTGAGCCTTATACAGTCTATTATCTGAGCACGCGCATCTGGTTTTGTTAACAGAGCAAAGGAAATCTGCGTGCGAGTCAGTGATGCGCGGGTTGATCCAAAATGAGCGGGTGCCTGCGGTCGCCCGCGGTTACGAGTCCAAAAATATTTTTAATGATATTCGGGTCACGGTCAGTCGGGTCCTTTGAAATAAAAATGCCAATTAAACCTTTGTCATTTATATAGTACTAGACATTTTTGAAATACATAGGCCTACACTTTATTGGCTGAATAACTGGCATGAAGATGACGCACAAGCTCAGTCTGCAGGTACAGATGGAGGCGGCAAAGAAGACTGCATGGGGAGCAACGTCGCTGTTTTTGGTAAAACATGATTTTGACGACTTCATTAAGTTTTGTTTAATAGAAAACTCTTTTTAAAAGATTTTCGTTTGGTATAAATTGTATATTAATTTTGATCAATGTTTTATCAATCAGTTGCCTGTATTTAATAAAGAAGAAGCAAATATATAGCCTAGCAGACAATGTAATAAGGCGCCGGCACGATCACTTGCATTGCATGTGAACTAAACTCAGTGTGTGCCTCACAGATTTGAGAAATATAGGCTATATATTACAGAAAGCTTGAAATGTCTTCTTTTAAACTAAAATATTCAAACCAAAATAAATGGGCTACTCTCTGATGATGTAATCCATATGAAATGTGCATTGTTGACATTTCTCTCTGGCGTTCATGGCGAGTCTGCATTGTCAACTTCATCTTTGCAGCGACACAGAAAACACCAGTTTATTACTAAACAATAAAATGACTCCTTGCATATTTTCGAACCAGCAGGCCATTCTGGGTTGAGCGAGACCCCACGGAATGAGCGAGCGGATCGGGATATTCAGAAATGCGCTCTCAGCTCACGAGCTCTGATCGGAACAAACCCGAGCCTCAATGTCTACTGACCTTGCAGAAACATACAAATAGACATAGCCAGACTAGACTATTTTAGTACAAATTATGAGCTTATTGGCGATTTTTTTATAATTCTTGACAAAATTATAATACATTAAGTTTTTTTAATTTTTTTTTGCCTAGTTAGTTTTGCCTACGTTCCTATGGCCCAATGACGCTACGATGAGCATTTACTGCTTTTTAAAAATGCGGGTCAGGAAGCAGGTATTTTTTTGCGGTCCGAGTTGCCGGCAGGTTGGTTGAAAACGTTGGTCGGGTGCGGGTTATTAATACATTGACCCGCGCATCACTGGTGCGAGTGGATAGATTCGCGCTTGCGCATTATTTTAATGTGCTTTCGTGTTACAATAATGCGCTCTCGTTGCTGCTTCTGAACCGCGTACACATAACTTACTGTATACGCACTGCAGATGGAGTACGTGTGACCCTTGGGCAATAAATATATTGGACAAAACATATAACACCTGAGCCACCGCTACAGTGAGCTCTATGACCAATGCATGGCAAAAAAAAAAATAAAAATAAATAAATAAAATAAAAAGAGAGGAAAAAAAATTTGTGATTATTTTGACTTATGTCTGTTCTAGAGACATTTGATAAAGCTCTCATTGGTTTTCTTTTGGAAATATGTTTAAAATTTATGCTGAATGCATTTATGACTGTAAAGCATGTCTGTCTGTGACAAAATCATGATTAAAATCGCAAATGCAAAATTGATCAAAAAATCGTGATAGGTTTTTTTTTGTCCATATCGCATAGCCCTAGAGCAGATTGTGAAATACTCAGACCAGCCCGTCTGGCACCAACAACCATGCCACGCTCAAAATTGCTTAAATCCCCTTTCTTTCCCATTCTGACATTCAGTTTGGAGTTCAGGAGATTGTCTTGACCAGGACCACACACCTAAATGCATTGAAGCAACTGCCATGTGATTAGTTGATTAGATAATTGCATTAATGAGAAATTGAACAGGTGTTCCTAATAATCCTTTAGGTGAGTGTATATTATATACAGTCGTGGCCAAAAGTTTTGAGAATTACATAAATATTAGTTTTCAAAAAGTTTGCTGCTAAACTGCTTTTAGATCTTTGTTTCAGTTGTTTCTGTGATGTACTGAAATATAATTATAAGCACTTCATACGTTTCAAAGGCTTTTATCGACAATTACATGACATTTATGCAAATAGTCAGTATTTGCAGTGTTGGCCCTTCTTTTTCAGGACCTCTGCAATTCGGCTGGGCATGCTCTCAATCAACTTCTGGGCCAAATCCTGACTGATAGCAACCCATTCTTTCATAATCACTTCTTGGAGTTTGTCAGAATTAGTGGATTTTTGTTTGTCCACCCGCCTCTTGAGGATTGACCACAAGTTCTCAATGGGATTAAGATCTGGGGAGTTTCCAGGCCATGGACTGGTTATCACTTTTGTTATCACTTTTGCCTTATGGCACGGTGCTCCATCGTGCTGGAAAATGCATTGTTCTTCACCAAACTGTTGTCGGATTGTTGGAAGAAGTTGCTGTTGGAGGGTGTTTTGGTACCATTCTTTATTCATGGCTGTGTTTTTGGGCAGAATTGTGAGCGAGCCCACTCCATTGGATGAGAAGCAACCCCACACATGAATGGTGTCAGGATGCTTTACTGTTGGCATGACACAGGACTGATGGTAGCGCTCACCTTTTCTTCTCCGGACAAGCCTTTTTCCAGATGCCCCAAACAATCAGAAAGGGGCTTCATCGGAGAATATGACTTTGCCCCAGTCCTCAGCAGTCCATTCACTATACTTTCTGCAGAAGATCAATCTGTCCCTGATGTTTTTTTTGGAGAGAAGTGGCTTCTTTGCTGCCCTTCTTGACACCAGGCCATCTTCAAAAAGTCTTGGCCTCACTGTGCGTGCAGATGCGCTCACACCTGCCTGCTGCCATTCCTGAGCAAGCTCTGCACTGGTGGCACTCCGATCCCGCAGCTCAATCCTCTTTAGGAGACGATCCTGGCGCTTGCTGGACTTTCTTGGACGCCCTGAAGCCTTCTTTACAAGAATTGAACCTCTTTCCTTCAAGTTCTTGATGATCCTATAAATTGCTGATTTAGGTGCAATCTTAGTAGCCACAATATCCTTGCCTGTGAAGCCATTTTTATGCAACACAATGATGGCTGCACGCGTTTCTTTGCAGGTCACCATGGTTAACAATGGAAGGACAATGATTTCAAGCATCACCCTCCTTTTAACATGTCAAGTCTGCCATTCTAACCCAATCAGCCTGACATAATGATCTCCAGCCTTGTGCTCGTCAACATTCTCACCTGAGTTAACAAGACGATTACTGAAATGATCTCAGCAGGTACTTTAATGACAGCAATAAAATGCAGTGGAAAGGTTTTTTTGGGATTAAGTTAATTTTCATGGCAAAGAAGGACTATGCAATTAATTTGATCACTCTTCATAACATTCTGGAGTATATGCAAATTGCTATTATAAAAACTTAAGCAGCAACTTTTCCAATTTCCAATATTTATGTAATTCTCAAAACTTTTGGCCGCAACTGTTTGTGTATATATATATATATATATATATGAAAGTATCATCCAGTCCTTCACCTGTATGTTGAGGCTGAGTTTCTTGAGTCGTTTTAGTAGCGCATCCTTGTTGCAGGGCACAAAGGCCTCCAGGTGAGAGTACACCTCTGAACGCATGTCTGCCGGCTGCTCCTGAACCTGCAGCTCAATACTGAACGAGAAGAAAAATGATCAACGACAAGAATACGAAAAAAATTACCACTGAATTTAAAGTCATGGATGACCGCTGAATAACAACACGCTGAGATTTTTACTTACTCCAGCAAGATATTATTCATATCCAGAGTGAAGAATTTCTTTCTGCCTTCTTGATCAAATTGCCTCGATGCCTGAGTTAAAACAATAAAAAATAAATAAATCAAGTTAGACAGGAAAATGGTATTACTGTAAGAACATGAAGTACCTGAAGTGATTTAAAATGGGAAGTGGATTTGTGGGCGTATATTTGCTCTCTCTAAATCTATGCATTTACCTTCAGTGAAAATATTTCATGTATTACATCTTAAACTTAGATGTAATGCAGTTTATTTAACGGGTGACTATCACCAAAAATAATTCATCTGCTCTCACAGAACAAGCTGGAATAGATTTCAAACCACTTTTCTGATGGCTTTCAAGACGTATTTCATACATTTTATTCTTGGGTCAACTTATAACATTAGCAAAAGTCATCATTCATTTCAAAGACTTCTATGTAAACGCCCCTACATTGTGTCTCTGAAACAGATAAGATCAGACTGAAATCAGCAGGGATCTTGTTAAAAATAAACTTGAGTCAGCTAACATTAGAGACATAAAGAGAGTTTTCTTCAGTCTGGAATGAGTAAATGGACTCTTAAAGCCCCGAGTATGGTTTTGACTCGTTTTAAAAGATCAAGAATTAGTTTTTCCACGACATGACCCTGTTTAACTGAAATGAGGGCTGCAGAAAAACAACAAAAGCATGACTCACAGCTCGGAGGTCTTCTATGCGCTTAATCAAAGGGGCTGGAAGACCATCAGGGAGAGGTGGAAAAGAGATGAGCCCACCCTGCGCTCGATTCAGTGCCCCTCCTCCAATCTTGTGCCCCAGTGATGAACTCAACCCAACCTGCCCATTCTCTCTGCCTGAAGGGGGCATCTGGGGGCCTGTGTCTAAAAAACTGAAGTCCAGGTCATGCATGAGATCCTGAAGCTCGCTTTCATTGGCCGAACTAAGCAATGACATCATGCCAGGGTCAGCTGCCAGGTCGGCTAGTGAAAGGTCATTGTTGTTAGCGTTGATTTGGAGATGGGAGTTGTGCAGTAGGTTGTTGGAGCTGGGAGTGTTGTTGAGACCAGGGCATGGATGAGACGCCCTGGCATCTCGTTTCCTCATCTCTTCCTTCTCTCGTGTGAATCGGCGGAGCATTGCAGCCAGACAGAGTGAATCCTTCATCAGTTTCTTTCGCTTCTTCTTCTCGGGACGATGAAGGCTCTGACCAGCCACTCTGTGAGCACATATATGGTCATAAAAAGTGATATTTCACTTTTCCCACTCTTTGAAAAGTCAGCCTACAAATGTCTTGCTAAACTTACACTTCACTTTAAAAAAAAAAGTAACCATTTAAATGGCATGACTTATACAAGTATCAGTTTTACAAAATGTATACACACAAAAGCAAATTCTCACCCTTGTTTGGCTACTTTAATCTTCCTGGGTTTTTTCTCCTCTACACTGGTTCCATCTTTCTTCTTCCTTCTTTTTATAAGTGGTTCCTCTCCATCTCTCATCTAGAATCAGAAAACACCATATTCCAAGACAAATGCCAGAAATAGGGTCTAATGAAAAACAAACTCTTAAAGCGATTGTTATTCTGCGGTTACCCGCCCTCATGTCATGCCAAACCCATAAGATTTTGTAAATCTTTGAAACACATGAGGATATTTTTATTGAATCTTGAAATATTTCTGTCACTACACTGAAAGACCATTCCATCAAATATTCAAAAATGTTACAAAAATTGTTAAAAAAAAATGAGTGTATGATTACAGCAGTCTAATCCAAGTCTTCTAAAGAGACACAATCACTTTATATGATAAACAGAGTTAACTTAGGCTTTTATTTTTTATTTCCACATTATTCACATATTTTATTCACACAACCAAGCACGTTTGAGCTTTTGTAACAATATCTGAGGAGCTCTATGTATTTGCATCCATCAATGTTTATATGCGAATAAAAGCCTTAATTAAATATGTTCTTCATACACTGTTTTAACCCCTCTGTTCATACGGATTTAATTTGTGTTTCAAAGATGAACAAAAGTTTTATGGGTTTGCAATTACATTAGGATGAGTTAATGATCAACTGTCTCTTTAACAGGTCTATATATCATTTAGTGGCCCTGTTTACACATGGAAACAACATCTGTCTGTGGTGATCTGATCACAAGTGTTCAGTCGAGACATATTATAAATAGAGGCGTGAATGGGGTTCAAATTGTTTTGTGATCTGCTCACTCAAACCACATCTGAACGAAGTCACATGCGAAGGGTTTTAAACTCTGATGATTTCATGCAGCTTAATCTAACCTGATTTTGAAAAGCCATCTTTATACAGATACACATGTTTGTGTTAAGGTGAAAATTAAAAGATCTGTCTCAACTGACCACTTTTGATCGGATCACCCAAGATGACTTGGCTAAAACAAAGTAAACTCACCCTGGGTTTGACTTCTTTGCCTCCGTCCTCTCCCTCAGATTCAGAGGCAGCTCTGAACTGCAAAGTACCCGTATTAATGTAGAATCCACCAAGCTTGGTGGTCAGGGAGGCAGGAACAAGCTCATCATACTAACAGGAAGAAGACACAATGATTTACACTGTTTGTTGTTTGCATTTCTGAGGTTACGGCTAAGTTTTAGCCCGCTATGATGGTATAATGACTCCAAAACCACACATTTCAAATCAATCGATGAGGTCAATCGAAATATATTAAATCACAGGCATCAATATGAATGGAAAAAAACAAAGAAAAATCCTTAGGTTCAGAGAGCAATGAGGCCGAGTTGGCAAACAGCATGTTAAATGCCAATCGATCATCTCCATAGTGATGTCTGTCTGTTGCCATGGCAAGTGCCCACTCACAGCTTCCGAGTTGTCTATGAAGGGGTCACTCTCATCGTAGCCGAAGCCAATGTCAATCAAATCCTGCATCCGGTCTTTCCGCCTCTTTTTCCCTGCGTTACCCTGTAAGGACGTCAGTGGTAGCGGCAAGGTGACATTTGAGTGCCCACACGTCTGAAAATGCAACTTAAAATCATAGAACAATACTTACGTATTTACTTTCAAGCTTTTTGGCCAGTGCCTCAACCTCCAGACGCTCTCTCTCAGAATCATTAAAGGGATCTTTTGGGTCTGGAGAAGACTTTGAATCTGGTGGATTCTTCTTGGCCTGGGGAGGGAAACATGAAATCACTCCAGGAAGGCTAGTTTGGGCATTTAATTTTTCCAGTTCAAACTAGTGGAACACAATGAGCACAACACATTCTGTACCAATATTATTCTGTGACCCATTTAAACTTAAAGGGACAGTCCACCTAAAAATTAAAAACCAGTTTCAGTTCTCACTGACATCCATTGTATGTTTTGTCCATACAATGGAAGTCAATGGGTACCGAAACGGTGTGTTTATCACAATTCTTCAAAATATCTTCTTTTGCGTCCCACAGAAGAAAGCAAGCTGTACAGGTTTGAAAAGACATGAGGGTAGGGCTGGACAATAATTCAATATCAATATGTATCGCAATATAATTTTTATTTTTTTTGTAATGGTGATATGATTTTTAAACACATTTCCAATATTTTGACATACATTACCAGTGTTTCCCATACATTGATTTATTTGTGCCGTTTAACTTCGTTGACACATGAGCACTGCACATTTCAAAATCAAAACACATCCTGGGTGTTTTATATGAATGTATCTCTTTGAAGGGAAAGGACTTTCTTCAGAAAAGTTTCGATGACATTTTCATTTTATCTGATAAAGAAGTGTTCATGAGCGGAGCTGTTTGATTACAGTCGTTACTGGAGAAACCGCTGGCTCTGCTGCTCTCACAGCGCCTCCTGCTGCCAGACAATCAGTTTGCATTTTCAATAAGCCCATCTCCTCTTTTTTGTTTGTTTTGTTTGTAAAGCACATTCGTTACAATCTGTAAGAATAATCAGCCTACACTACCAGTCAAAAGATTTTGAACAGTAAGATTTTTTTTCTCATCTGCTCACCAAGCCTGCATTTATTTGATCCAAAGTACAGCAAAATCAGTAAAAGTTTGAAATAGTTTTACTATTTAATAGCTGCTTTCTATTTGAATATATCTTAAAATGTAATTTGTTTGTGAGATTACAGATGAATTCTCAGCATCATTACGCAATCTTCAGTGTTACATAAACTTGCTGATTATCAATATTTAAAAGTTTTTATTTAATTTCTTAAGAAATTAAGAAATATATTGTGATATTAATTCTGGCCATATTGTCCAGCCCTACATGAGTGAATAAATGATGACAGAATTTCCATTTTTTGGTAGACTATCCCCTTTATGCCTGTTCACACTAAGGCCGAGAGAAATAAAGTTTTAATTAATAATCATTCTAATTCTGTGAGAACAAGGAAGTCCACACACCACAACTTTAACAATATGATACAGAGGAACAATATCAATGGAATCAAGTTCTAAAATATTAAAGACATTGACAGAATCCAATCAGAGCCAATCAGAATCTAGCTGACTTTAAAAAGCTTACGCATCTGAAACGGCAGACAACGTAACTTAAACATGCTTATAATAAACAGATCTGCCCTTTATTCAGTTTGAACTGGTGTTGCTGTAGACTCCATTGTCATGTTGTGTAGTAGTACAGTAGTATTATTATCATTGATATTATTAATAGCAACTTAAAATGACTCCGCTGATCATGCGATAAGACACCCATGAGGTGGCTACCTGCTTTATCTAGAACAGAACAGCTTTTTCTAAAAGACCGATACAAGTAGTCTATCACAAGTTATATTTCCCAAAATGAACACTTATGTATGCTTTTTTTATATATACATATATACATATATATATATATATATATAAATATAAATATATATATATATATATATATATATAAATATATATATATATATATATATATATATAAATATAAATATAAATATATATATATATATATATATATAAATATAAATATAAATATAAATATATATAAATATATATAAATATATATATAAATATATAAATATATATATAAATATATAAATATATATATAAGCTAAAAGTGTACTTTTAGTAGTAAACCATCTGACAGATGTCAAAAGCCAGGGCTTCACAGAAGTTACATGAACAGCACTTAAATACGGTTAGCAGCAATTCAGCTCTCCTTTAATGGTTTTGTAGGCACAAGGACCCTGGGGACCACAAGGGTCACGTACTCAACAAAGTTGTTTAAGAGCAAACAAGATAGAGATACGTTATATAATATATAAAATATAAAAATATATTAAATGCACTTCTCACTCATAACTTATAACATATGTCACCTTGCCATTTCGAAAGAGATCGACTTTATTTGTGGACTCCACTGCTAACAGACTAATGCATTAGCAAACTCAGCAAAAACAGTCATGCGGTGGCTTTATAATTACAAGTAATAGTTTGCTTACATACTCTTCACTGAAGTGATCGGGATAGTTACTGTACCTGTTGAGACTGGATGAGCTCGCTGTAGTTGAACTCGGCCGAGCACTGCTCGTTAGGCTCGGACAGACACAGGTTGAGGCGCACGGTCTTTCCTTGGAGCTCGTCGCTGTCTCGTTTCCCTATCAAAGCCCCGCGGTCACCCGTTGTCGTCACCCCGGTCCCCGTCATCTTCATCCTGCCCTCTCCGTCAAAACTCATCTCGGCGGGTTCGTCCTTCTCCAGCAGCCGTCTCCTGCCCTCCGCGCACGAACTGCCGGACAGGGCCGACAGGGTGACAAATTGCACTTTTCTCGGTTCGGCCATTTGGATGTTCAGTGTCTTGGACACACACTCACTCACTCACTCACTCACTCACTCACACAGTGGCGAGGCTTGACTTCGCCAAACAACTTGATTTAAAGAGCCTCAAGCCGGGCGTTCTGGGACTGTTCTGATGCTAGAGTCCCCTCCGCGTCTTACGGGGTGCGCCTGGGAAGGGATGGCCGGGTGAAGGTTGATTTTGGAGGCGCAAGCATCCTCGGTCGCTTCACTCGGGGGACTCAGGAGCTCCGAACAGCCATCTTAGATGAGAGAGAGTAAATAAAAGAGCGGAGACGAGCGAACTGAGCCTGCGCGCACACGGACACCGGAAACGGCGTGCGCGACGGAGAGGTTGCCCTGGCCAATCAGAAGACGCCGCCGGCAGCAGCGCGTCCAATCAGAGGCGGCCCTACAGGCAACAGACGTTTTAATGAGCAATTAGAGATGTTACAATAGAAAAAAAGGATTCCCCTTGAAATCGAACTAATACATAGATATGGAACTAATAGAGGAGTTTTTTTCCCGTGGCGTTTCCTAAGAGAGCTTATTATATGTGAAGATGTTCTTTTGTTGGATTTAAATGTAATATAATGGTAATATTTTACAATAAGGTCACATTGGTTAACGTTAGTTAATGCATTAACTAATATAACTAAAAATATGCAATACATTTGCTACTACGAACAGATACACCTTTTGTTAACAAATGGAACCTTATTTCAAAGTGTTACCAATATGACAGTACAATATAATTTATTTATTGATAGAATAACATCATATACATTTTCTAATCTTTTCTGTTAGGTTAAATCATCACACATCACACAATGTAAACAGCTCAATCTTAACAACCTGCACACTTTGCCTATATCTGCTAATACACTACTTTCTTTTTCTATTGGTCTCTGGAATTGCCAGTCTGCTGTAAACAAAGCCGATTTCATTACTTCTATTATTAGTCAATCAAAGTTTAATCTCATGGCCCTTACAGAGACCTGGATCAAACCAGAGGACACTGCTACACCTGCAGCACTCTCCAATAATTTCTTATTTTCCCATAATGATTGGAAATTTAATCCTTTATCATCTTTGGGTATCAACAGCTCATTTGAATCTCATTAAGTTACTGTTACCTACCCTTTTAAAATACATTTTGTAGTTGTCTATCGACCCCCAGGACCACTGGGTAACTTTTTGGATGAATTAGATGTGTTGCTCTAAACCTTTCCTGAGGATGGTACTCCCCTTATGCTTGGAGATTTCAACATCCATCTAGATAAACCTCTGTTTGCTGATTTCCACACTCTGCTTGCCTCTTTTGATCTCAACCGAGTGTCAACTACTGCTACTCACAAATCAGGCAACCAACTGGAGCTTATTTATACACGACACTGCTCTACTGATCATGTTCTGGTTACTCCACTGCACACGTCGGATCACTTCCTCCTCACTCTTAACCTCAACATGGTCCCTGACACTTCACTTACCCCTCCACATGTCATCTTTCGACGTAACCTACGCACACTTTCACCCTCCCGGCTTTCTGCAATGGTTTCATCTTCACTTCCTTCACCTAAACTGTTTGCATCTTTGGATGCTAACAGTGCTACTGATACTCTCTGCTCCACTCTTACATCTTGTTTAGACACTGTTTGCCCCTTATCTTCCGGGCCAGCCCGTAACACCCCTTCTGCCCCTTGGTTATCTGATGTTCTATGCGAACACCGTTCTAAGCTTAGAGCTGCTGAAAGGGTGTGGCGCAAATCCAGAAATACTACTGACCTTAATATGTATCAGTCACTCCTATCTTCTTTCTCTGCTAATGTCTCCACTGCTAAAATGACATACTACCATAACAAAATTAACAATTCGTCTAACTCTCGCATGCTTTTTAAAACATTTTCCTCACTTCTTTGTCCTCCTCCTCCCCCTCCTGCTTCATCTCTAATAGCTGACGACTTTGCAACGTTTTTCATTAATAAAATTAAACACATTAGTGCAGAATTTTCCACACCACAATCAGTCAAGCTCATATCATCAGCAAACTTACACTCATTTACATCCTTCTCTTCACTCTCTGAGGCAGAAGTCTCAAAACTCATCCTTTCTAATCACCCTACTACTTGCCCGCTTGATCCTATTCCCCTTCATTCATCTCCTTCAAGCTATTTCTCCTACAGTTGTACCTGCACTCACTCACTCACATCATCAACACATCCCTCCACACTGGTGTTTTTCCCTCATCATTTAGACAGGCACGTATAACTCCACTACTTAATAAACCCAACCTCAATCCTTCTCTTTTAGAGAACTACAGACCAGTTTCCCTTCTTCCTTTCATTGCAAAAACACTTGATCGAGCTGTGTTCAACCAAGTCTCTACATTTCTCACAAACAACAACCTCCTTGACAGCAACCAATCTGGCTTCAGAAGTGGACATTCAACTGAGACTGCCTTGCTCTCAGTTGTTGAAGCTCTAAGACTGGCAAGAGCGGAATCCAAATATTCAGTTCTTATCCTGCTTGATCTGTCCGCTGCTTTTGACACGGTTAACCACCAGGTCCTCCTATCAACCCTACTGGCAAAAGGCATCTCAGGAACCACACTTCAATGGTTTGAGTCTTACCTATCAGATAGGTCCTTCAAAGTATCTTGGAGAGGTGAGGTGTCCAAGTCACAACATCTAACTACTGGGGTGCCTCAGGGCTCAGTTCTTGGACCACTTCTCTTCTCTGTCTACATGGCATCATTAGGTTCTGTCATTCAGAAACATGGCTTTTCATACCACTGCTATGCTGATGACACTCAACTCTACCTCTCATTCCATCATGATGATCCGATGGTAGCTATTCGCATCTCAGCTTGTCTAACAGACATTTCTTCCTGGATGATGGACCATCACCTTCAACTCAACCTTGCCAAGCCAGAACTGCTTGTGATTCCAGCAAACCCATCGTTTCATCACGATTTCACCATCAAGTTAGGCACATCAACCATAACTCCTTCAAAAACAGCTAGAAGTCTTGGAGTTATGATTGATGATCAGCTGACTTTCTCAGACCACATTGCTAAAACTGTCTGATCCTGCAGATTTGCTTTATTCAACATCAAGAAGATCAAGCCCTTTCTTTCGAAACATGCTGCACAACTCCTTGTTCAAGCTCTTGTTCTGTCCAGGCTGGACTATTGCAATGCCTTCTTGGCAGGTCTTCCAGCCAATTCTATCAAACCTTTACAATTAATTCAGAACTCGGCAGCAAGATTAATTTTTAATGAGCCAAAAAGAATACATGTCACACCTCTGTTTATCAATTTGCACTGGCTTCCAATAGCTGCTCGAATAAAATTCAAGGCATTGATGTTTGCCTACAAAACTACCACTAGCTCTGCACCCATTTACCTAAATTTGTTACTTCAGACTTATGTGCCCTCTAGAAGCTTGTGTTCTGCAAGTGAACGTCGCTTGATTGTGCCATCCCAAAGAAGCACAAAGTCACTTTAATGGACTTTTAAATTAAATGTTCCCTTCTGGTGGAATGACCTCCCCAACTCAATCCGAGCAGCTGAGTCCTTAGCCATCTTCAAGAAACGGCTTAAAACACATCTCTTCCATCTTTATTTGACCCTCTAACTTTAACACTCACTATTCTAATTCTATTCTTTAAAAAAATCTAACTACCTTTCTAATCTTTTTATATTTTCTTTTCTTTTCATTAATTATGCAATTGTATGTGTGTGTGTATGTGTAAGACCTCTAACACTAGCTTGCTCTATTCTTTTTTTATTCTATCTATTTTCTTTATTTTTCTTTATATTATATTATTTAAAATCCCATGCTAGGTGCAGTGTTGGGGAGTAACTAGTTACATGTAACGGCGTTACGTAATTTAATTACTAAATAAATGTAACAGTAATCAGTTACAGTTACTAAGAAAAAATGAGTAATTAAATTACAGTTACTTATGAAAATTGTAACGATTACAAAGAGGATTACATTTGAATATTTACACACATCCACATACAGCTTATTTCTTTCCCAAATTGCACTAAGACATATGGCCCATAATCTCCGAGACGCGGAAAACACATTCGTAGAATCCAGTCATACAAATGGAATTCAGCCTATAACGCGGACGCAATATGACACATTTTGGACGAATAAATCAAAAGTAGGTCAGTACACTTGAATCAAACCCGATATGGACTGATGTCTGTGAATATTAAGCCGCAAAAAGACTGAATATGAATCCTGCACGTTCTGCGTGTCTGCGGAAATCAGGCGCTGACTGGACATCGGGAGAACCGGGACTATTCCCGGTGGCCTGGCAGACGATTTGGCCTTCTACTTTAATATTGTTATTGTATAATTGCAGGCCGAATATACTAAAGCGATTATTTCCGAATTCGCCATTCGATAATTAAATCTCTAATAAATCATGAATCGGTTAGTCGTGACTGGCAATGGTTGAGCTCGCGCGCTCTCCGCGCCTCCGCCGAACGGTTTGGATCAGACTCCGAGTAATCAATGCGAGAGAGAGACCGGAGTGAACTGTAGCGCACAGCTGGAGCAGAGAAGCGACACTTCTGTTCAGGGTTTCAGGTGCAGGTCAGTTTCATCTGTAAATATGCTAATGTAGTTTTGTCTTTGTTTACTTAGTCAAGCAGCAGCAGCACATTGCTCGCAATCACTCAAAATACTGTATAAACGACGTCATTATTATCTTTTGTAATGTTACAGTAGTAAGTTAGCAGACAAATCATCATATTTTATCATAGGTTTAGGGGGAGCTAGTGCATACAAAAACACAACCCTTAGGAAAATTAATGTAGCCTATGGTATGGCACTAAAATGGTTTAACTATGGAATTTGTAGTAAAAATAAATACAAGTGGTAATTCATTTGCCAAAAAAACAAAATTGCACTTACAAAACATGGTAAAAGTCAAATAAAAATCTTCAGTATTAAAGTCATGAGAGAGATGGATGGATAATGGAAGTGAAGGTGCAGTTCAGGAGAGAACTCTTGATTATGTTGCATGTCCCCAACCTAAGGATTCAAATCTTTTTCATGTCAGGTCCAAAAAACAAATAGGGTTGTCCATGTTTCAGAATGGGTTGTGGGTGTATGAGTGTGAGATTTCCCAGCCTATTTTTTTCCCAGTCCGCCCCTCATGGAAATTAATCTCTAGAACAGTCACTTCATGAGCATTTTTTACTTATTTTGAGAAACTATCATCATATCATATACAAAGAGACAGCAGTGTTTCAAAAAGACACCAATGTTTCAGGAGTTTAGTACACAAAATAGGACACATGCTTATTAGATAACCGTATTTGAGTTGATGTATATGCTTTTATTAAACCATTGTTAGATGCAGTTAGATGCCTGTAGTTATGCAAAGATTTGGTTTCAAAAACAGTATCTATAAACTATTTCTTTTGATTTTAAATCTGCTTTGAACTTCAGATCAATCTCTAAGTAAAGTCTGATTGTGTGGTGGATGTGTTCAAATGTGATCATCTTAATTCAGGTGATGAAGGATGGTGAAAGTCTGACAGTATTGAGCACTACTGTAAGGTTAAACCTGCATGGTGTAAAATGGTTGAAGATGATTAACAGTTGCAAATTAACATTCATTAGAAATTTATAAAAGTAATCAAAATGTACTCAAAAGTAATCAGTTACATTACTTTATTAAAGTAATTAAAAAAGTTACACTACTATTACATTTTAAATAGGGTAACTTGTAATCTGTAACCTATTACATTTCCAAAGTAACCTTCCCAACACTGGCTAGGTGTACTGTGTTCACCTAACTGAGACTTGTTATAGCACTTATATATCATTGCTCTTTTTGTTGTTTTTGATTGCTTCCACTGTCCTTTGGATAAAAGCGTCTGCTAAATGAATAAATGTAATTAGTCGATTAGTACATACATTAGTCGATGATATCACTTGTTCTAAAGGTGTAAAAATCATGCCAAAGCTAGATAACTCTTCAAACAGATGAATCTTCGTAACACTCTGTATAATTTTATAAAACCTATCAAATTAAAAAACTAGCAGACATTTATTGTTCCCAAGACAAAACAATGAAGGCTTATGTTGCCTCAAGTTTGGAAACATATAAACTTTATTTGTTGCATTGTCCATCTCACAGAAACATTCATTGACATGAATATATCGCAAAAATATATATAATGTAATAAATACTAAGTAAATGTTATAGTGTGGCTGCATTTATTTTAACTATATAAGAGCACAAGAGAGTTTTTTTTTTCTAAGATGCATCTGAACTGTTGTACTCATATTTTGTTGACCGATAAACAAGCATAAGGATACCATACAAAAAAAATAAATAATAACATTTACAAAAACATAAATGTCCATGAAGAACTACTGCAGTGTGTTAGCTCCTTTGTAAATATGATCAGAGAGCCACTCTGTTGTCTTTGGCCCATTTCTTCATGATGCGGATGATGTACTCAACTTGTGGGTTGCCAGTGCTCCTCAACATCGGCAAAACCTCCTTCAGTGTCTCTCTGAAAAAAAGAAAAGAAAATTTAAGTATAGAAAACATGAGCAGAGGTCAAAAAAATCATTCTCTTGATTTAAAAAAAAAAATTGGTGAACTACAGCAGTCTGTTATAACTCTGTAGCCTACTGTATCATATTTGATATACAAATGTCTAAGGCCTCTAAATATGATCACAACTTTGCTGAAAAACCTGTTGTACACAGTTTACCACATGCCTTCATTGTCTGATTAATAGTTTTGTACTCTTTTAGCAAAAATGTATAATTCTAAAACTGTCTACCTTCAGGTTGTGGTACACGTGTCTTTTTGTTGTAAAATCTTGCATATTTTTGTGTTTTTTCCTCCTTGAGTGTGACTTCCACGTTCTCACTATATCATAGTATATAAGCCATAAAAGCCTGATGTAACAAACAGTGTTGGGAAGGTTACTTTGGAAATGTAATAGGTTACAGATTACAAGTTACCCTATTTAAAATGTAATAGTAGTGTAACTTTTTTAATTACTTTAATAAAGTAATGTAACTAATTACTTTTGAGTACATTTTGATTACTTTTATAAATTTCTAATGAATGTTAATTTGCAACTGTTAATCATCTTCAACCATTTTACACCATGCAGGTTTAACCTTACAGTAGTGCTCAATACTGTCAGACTTTCACCATCCTTCATCACCTGAATTAAGATGATCACATTTGAACACATCCACCACACAATCAGACTTTACTTAGAGATTGATCTGAAGTTCAAAGCAGATTTAAAATCAAAAGAAATAGTTTATAGATACTGTTTTTGAAACCAAATCTTTGCATAACTACAGGCATCTAACTGCATCTAACAATGGTTTAATAAAAGCATATACATCAACTCAAATACGGTTATCTAATAAGCATGTGTCCTATTTTGTGTACTAAACTCCTGAAACATTGGTGTCTTTTTGAAACACTGCTGTCTCTTTGTATATGATATGATGATAGTTTCTCAAAATAAGTAAAAAATGCTCATGAAGTGACTGTTCTAGAGATTAATTTCCATGAGGGGCGGACTGGGAAAAAAATAGGCTGGGAAATCTCACACTCATACACCCACAACCCATTCTGAAACATGGACAACCCTATTTGTTTTTTGGACCTGACATGAAAAAGATTTGAATCCTTAGGTTGGGGACATGCAACATAATCAAGAGTTCTCTCCTGAACTGCACCTTCACTTCCATTATCCATCCATCTCTCTCATGACTTTAATACTGAAGATTTTTATTTGACTTTTACCATGTTTTGTAAGTGCAATTTTGTTTTTTTGGCAAATGAATTACCACTTGTATTTATTTTTACTACAAATTCCATAGTTAAACCATTTTAGTGCCATACCATAGGCTACATTAATTTTCCTAAGGGTTGTGTTTTTGTATGCACTAGCTCCCCCTAAACCTATGATAAAATATGATGATTTGTCTGCTAACTTACTACTGTAACATTACAAAAGATAATAATGACGTCGTTTATACAGTATTTTGAGTGATTGCGAGCAATGTGCTGCTGCTGCTTGACTAAGTAAACAAAGACAAAACTACATTAGCATATTTACAGATGAAACTGACCTGCACCTGAAACCCTGAACAGAAGTGTCGCTTCTCTGCTCCAGCTGTGCGCTACAGTTCACTCCGGTCTCTCTCTCGCATTGATTACTCGGAGTCTGATCCAAACCGTTCGGCGGAGGCGCGGAGAGCGCGCGAGCTCAACCATTGCCAGTCACGACTAACCGATTCATGATTTATTAGAGATTTAATTATCGAATGGCGAATTCGGAAATAATCGCTTTAGTATATTCGGCCTGCAATTATACAATAACAATATTAAAGTAGAAGGCCAAATCGTCTGCCAGGCCACCGGGAATAGTCCCGGTTCTCCCGATGTCCAGTCAGCGCCTGATTTCCGCAGACACGCAGAACGTGCAGGATTCATATTCAGTCTTTTTGCGGCTTAATATTCACAGACATCAGTCCATATCGGGTTTGATTCAAGTGTACTGACCTACTTTTGATTTATTCGTCCAAAATGTGTCATATTGCGTCCGCGTTATAGGCTGAATTCCATTTGTATGACTGGATTCTACGAATGTGTTTTCCGCGTCTCGGAGATTATGGGCCATATGTCTTAGTGCAATTTGGGAAAGAAATAAGCTGTATGTGGATGTGTGTAAATATTCAAATGTAATCCTCTTTGTAATCGTTACAATTTTCATAAGTAACTGTAATTTAATTACTCATTTTTTCTTAGTAACTGTAACTGATTACTGTTACATTTATTTAGTAATTAAATTACGTAACGCCGTTACATGTAACTAGTTACTCCCCAACACTGGTAACAAACGATTCCATTTAACAAAAAAAGTGATTTTTATGACTATTATTTCATATGTCAGGGTTTACTGGGATCAATGTAGAACTAACACGAGTCTCATAAGAATTTAGTTTAGTAATCTGAACCAAATGATAATGGCTTTCAAATTGCATTTAACACCTCATTCCTCAGACATGTCATTGGTTCATACCTGGACTCTCGGCCTGCCAGAATGAGCTGGAAGATCCCGACACATGCTCCACGCTTCCCCTCCCAGTACTCAGGGTTTTAATCCAGTCTAGCTGCATAACAGAACTGTCCCATCTGAAAAGAGCTCACAGAATAAATAGAAATAATCTATTGAAACCTTCAGAAGAAAACCTTGTGGGGGGACACAGCAAGCATAAACAGCGCTGTAGAAACAACAGCCAGAAACCTCTGACTGAAGAATCAGCAATGGTAAATGCTTATCTCATTATGGCTACTTTTAACACTGTGCCTTTATCATTATATAAAAAAAAGCAATTAGTGACAAGCTGATATATGAATGAAAGTGTGTTTACAGTCATGCCTGGCTAAATTACAATCATAATATTGCACCTTGTAGCAGTCGTTTGCGATGAGCTGAAGGAGGCTGAAAGGATCAGATGAGGTTTCCAGTCTCAGATAGAGCTCCCAGGCCTGTCGAGTCTTCTGATTCATGATGTCTAGAACAGAGGAGGGAGCTTGACATCAGAGAACGAGTGCTCCATGCAACTAGAGAAATGACTAATCAAAAAGAGGTGACATGTAAAAGACGCTACTATGCAAAATTTTGAAAAACTACTGAAAAACTACTCACGTCATTCATCTTCATTATGTGCGAAAATGAACTGAACTTGCCCGTTGGCCATGGTTCAAAACTTTCAAAGAGATATAGGAGAACCTACAGCAGCATGCCAACCAGCTCAGGTAAACGTAATCATTCTTGATCTTCTCATTCTGGATGAGCAGGAACACCTGTTCACATTCAATTCAGATTTAGTCACACTACTTGCAGATAGTTCCTAAATCATTTTTCTGAACCACAGTTGCTATGTACCTCTTCAGCCTCCCTGTAGTTTCCAAGGGCAGCCTTGGCCTGAGCGTGGTTAAAGTTGAATGTGTCGTCGTTGTAGAAGTAACTCTACAGGGATACAAGATAGATGTTTGATGTTGATGTTTTAATGCTTCTGCTTTTAGTCCAAACACTCTGATATGTGTAATACCTTGACTGAGTTGAGATATATAAGCACATCCTCAAACTGTTTCAGCAGGAAGAAACAAGAAGCCATACACTGCCTGCCCGGTATTGTGTCTTATAAGAAAAAAGACAACAGAAAATAGATCGTTAAATGTGTTGTACATGTCCAGGGCAAAGGAAAATGCATCTTCAGCCATACTAATGTACAAAACCTACATTTTATTAATGTGCTATGTAGAAAAACGGGTACAAAATGCCAACAGGTACAAAATGAACACTACAAAATACAAAATGAAAAAAAGTCTTTGGTGATTAAATAAAGCTAATTGCCAGTCAACTGGTTACTCTAGTGGAAACTGCAATTTGTTTGTTCACACACACACACACACACAGTATATATCTTTTTATTTTATTTTACAGAACAAAAGTAAAACGGCAATACTAACATTCATGGTTGTCCTAATTTCTCTCCTGTCAAACATGAAACCGCTGAGCTTTTATTTCTGCAGAAAACAAAAATAAAAGGGGAGACCTCAAAGCTTCTCTTTTGTTGACAACAGATTCTCATTGCACATTTGGGAAGATGAAGTTTGTGCGGAGCAGCACTTACTGCAAACTGATCCGCTCTGAGACACTGAAAACATCACCTGCTCACGTGTAAATGAACACAGTGCAGCACTTCCAGCACTCAGCGGAACTATATAAATCACACAAATGGCCTATTTAGCATTCAAAATTATGATTTTGCAATCCTGCATTAGGGGCAAAAATAACTTTAGTTAAAAATATTTATAAAATGAATTTATAAAATAACCATGTTAGGTGAAAGTTAAATTTTGCAGTAAAATAGAAAGGACATATTTGCCATCTTTTCAGTCTAGGATGATGTATAGTTTGTGTCAAGAAAACAAACTCTGTCACTGGCTCCCTTCCATACAGCACAGAGGCCCGGCTGCTGAACCAGCGCTAATATTGTTATTGTTAGACTAAACAATGATATTACCGCATTCACTGAGCCTCCAACCAACTGGAAGAACTGCTGGGCGATTTTTAAATGGTCCCTCTGTAAAAACAGATGAGATAAGACCACACTGATTTGGGAAACATGTGCAAAGGCTTTGCTGAGAAATGGAGTTTGAGAGGAAATACTGCTATCTGATTTAAATAAACCTCACGAACCGATCCAATATCTTGTGCCAAAGCAGCATTCACCACCCCCTTTAGAATATATTCCTGTAAATGACACCAGAGGATAAAATGTTATCACTGGTCCCAAAATGTATTATAACAATGGACTGGATTATGGAAAATGGTGCCATATGGTGGAAAATATTATTTGATTAGTTTAGAATTGTCAGTTCATTCATATCACAGCACACACCATCAGATAAAGCACTTTCACTTTCAGTTATAATAACTTACTAAACACACATAAGAATCAAAAGGGAGAACTAAATACCTGGGGTGTGGTGGGCTCAAGGTCTTTGATGAGTTTGTAGGCCTCCTGAATGTCATCTAGATGTGAGATGACGAAGTTAATAACCAACCTGATAATCCAGTCTCCCTGTATCTGCTAAAGACAAGAGGCTACGCCTGATCGACATACCTTGTCTGAGATAGTAGATGACAAGATTGAGTCTGGCCTCTGATATGACGTCAATCAGAGGAGGTAAAACCTGCAAGGCCCCCTCACCCCCACGAAACACAACCAGATTATGCTGAATGAGCTCTTTAGCAAACTGAAACGAGCTGGAAGAGATATCTATCAGGTTCTTCAACTCCGTCTAAAGAGTCAAGAGAGACGAAAAAGAAAAGGTTAATTAAAGAACCATTTTCTCACACTTTTTTGCATTTTACCTAATTGTATTTACTTTCTTAATAAATGTACCAGCTGTAATGGTGTTCAAATTAGTCTGTTAATGTTTTATCTGATAACATTGTTTTTACATTATCACATTTCATAACAACAAATTCATAATCCAATTTAATCCCAATCCCAAATGGATAAAATAAAGAGCTGTTATTTTCCTGTGTTTCACCCAGAAATACCCTACCATACAAATGTTTGGTGCTAGTACGTTCTTTAAAAAACAAACAAAAAAAACCCACTTTGATTCAGCAAGGACCTATTCTATTGATTAAAAGTGACAGTGACAGGAAATATGACAAAATCCTGAAAATTATTATTTTTATCATAGTCTCCATTAAAATATTAAATGGCACTACAACAGCAAAGCAGCATATTAGAATGATTTCTGAAGGATCATGTGACACTGAAGACTGGAGTAATGATGCTGTAAATACAGCTTTGCATCACAAGAATTACTGAATAACACACTATTACCGTTTTACTGTATATCTGAACAAATAAACGCAGCCTTGGTCAGCATAAGATAAAGATAAAATAACCATGTTAGGTGAAAGTTAAATTTTGCAGTAAAATAGAAAGGACATATTTGCCATCTTTTCAGTCTAGGATGATGTATAGTTTGTGTCAAGAAAACAAACTCTGTCACTGGCTCCCTTCCATACAGCACAGAGGCCCGGCTGCTGAACCAGCGCTAATATTGTTATTGTTAGACTAAACAATGATATTACCGCATTCACTGAGCCTCCAACCAACTGAAGGATCATGTGACACTGAAGACTGGAGTAATGATGCTGTAAATACAGCTTTGCATCACAAGAATTACTGAATAACACACTATTACCGTTTTTACTGTATATCTGAACAAATAAACGCAGCCTTGGTCAGCATAAGATACTTTTAAAAATCTTACCTTATTTTTTAAACAGTAGTGTAATTCATGTTGTTTTTAGGATCATAATCATCAACTTTCATCTTGTATATTAGAAAACAGTAGTAGTAGTAGTACAACTGACCTCAGCAGCTTTACCATTGTAGAGTTTGAAGTGGTTGCAGGCTTTGAGGTCAAGGGCGATGGTAGAGTCAGGAATACTCTGCAGATACACAGCCAACACTTCCTGTGACATGTCATAGTAATCCAGTTTATAGTAACACAGAGCCACATACACATTCAGGGCAAGAAAGTCTCTGTAGAATTGAAGAGAGACAAATCATTTGTCAAAATTTCTGATGTGCTGAATGTGTTTGACTTTACATACATTAAAGACGGGATTACATGCAAAAATGTTGAAGTCAAATTCTAATTTATTTATATTATTGTACAAATGCATTGTAATGGTACTCAGAGGTTCTGGTTCATATGTTGATGCGATCGTGATGCAGTAGGTTGTGTAGGTTCTGAAGCACCTGTTCTGCAGTAAGATGCGTTTGTAGATATCAATGGCCTCTTGGTAATGAGAGCGCATGTAGTGAATGTAGTGAATGCCAAGCTCAGCTGGTCCTCGGTCACGTCCTCCAGGTTCTGATGGAAACCCATCAGCTTCTTTTCATCACTGAACTTCATGGTGAAAAACAAAGCAGATCATGTTATTATCAGCTGATGCACTAGCATAATAATGTTAAGCAGGGCATGAAACATCAGGAAAAACTCACTCAATAAGAAGAAATGTAACTTAAGCACCAAATCAACATATTAGAATTATTTCTGAAGGATCATGTGACACTGAAGACTGAAGTAATGATGATGAAAATCAGCTTTGCCTTTACCGGAATACTTTACATTTTAAAATATTCAAACAGAAAACAGTTAGAAATTGTTATAATATTAATGATTTCCCTGTATTTTATATTACAAAAATACAGCCTTGGTGAGCACGAGAGACTTCTTTCAAAAACATCTTACAGAACAGTGTATATAGTATGTGAAGACAACCTTTTAATGCAGCCTCCTCTGCCTCTTTATAAAGCCCCAGGAAAAAGAGCGAACAGCCCAGATATACCCAAACTTCCACCGGACACTCCGGCATCAAAAGTGAGAGCTTTGTACTCCTGAATATATGTAACAAGTAAGAATTGTTCATGTTACATAAAACAAATGACAAACAAAAAAACAATCAGCCGTAATGTCACACACCCTCGCTCTTTAAATATGATTTATTCCCTGATCAAGCATAAACTGACTGGATCCAGCATCTCTTTTACTAACCTCCGTTGCTCTCTTGTGGTCTCCCAAATGAAAGGCGCAGAAGCCAATCCAAAAGGTCTGCATGCTCCACAGACACCCCGCCATTACGCTGAAACTGACATCACAGAGTTTGAAGCAACTTCATACTAATATCACAGAGATGTAATCGGAGGTCTCGTGTTTGTACCTCTAATAGGGTCAGGGCTCCCAAATAGTCTCTTTGGTTTAGATAATCCTCAAGTCTTGGAATCTTTTTCATTTTATTTTTCCTTTTCTTCTCATTCGAGCTGGTGGATGCTTCACCAGCCACTGCTGGCTTCATCCGAGACAAGAGCTTCAGAACAGAAACAGGAGTTTGCTGCTATCAGTATTTACAATAGTTCAGACAACATTCTATTATTTCATAAGTACATGTACATACATATTTACTCTGGTTTGTAATTATTCATGTACATTATCTTTTTATCCTCTCATTTAGAACAAAACCCTCCAGGGAGCATTCCAATCTTTTTATTGTATCCTAAGCATGTATATTGTGCACATCATTGTTTATTATTATTTAATATTTTTGAAAGAAATCCCTTAGTCTGCAATGAAATGAAAAATAGTTTAATATGATCAAGGTTTTTCAATTTGAATATATATTTCAAATGTAATTTATTCCTGTGTTAGGGTAAAGTTGAATTTTTAGCATCATTAATCCAGTCTTCAGTGTCACATGATTCTAATATGCTAATAAATATGTATTATAAATGTTGAACAGCCCTGCTGCTCCATGCTTTTATTGATACTTTGATGAACAAAAAGAGCAAGAGAACAGCATTTATTTGAAATTGAAATATGATTCTTTTGTAACATTATCAACGTCTTTACTGTCACTTTAAGTTAAATGCGTCGTTGCGCAATAAAACTATGACTTCATTTTTAGATAAGTCTCACATTTGATTACATTAGACTTGTTTATTCACTGTATTTTTGTTTTTGCATTGTATTTACATTTTATTTCCTGTTTGTTCTTAAAAGGTATTTTCCTGTGATATTTACTGCTGTAATGTCTAAATTTCTCAGGAGATCATTAAAGTACTATCTTATCCAACAATGTGCAGCATTAACTGTTGCAGACTATTGGACGGTAACTATGGCTACGTTCACACTGCAGGCTGAAACGACCCAATTCCGATTTTTTTGCCCCTATGCGACCTGTATCTGATCTTTTCATGACTGTCTGTACGACACAGATCCGATCTTTTCAAATTTGACCCAGGGCACTTGGGTATGTGGTCCTGAATCCGATCTTTTGAAATGCGACCTCCGTCTGAACGGCCAGGCCACATATATCCGACCCGTACGTCATTGATACGCTACAAACGTCATAATTCTGCGTTCAAGTAGGCAGGAACAAGAAGATAAACTAATGAATTCTGTATTAGTGAAGCCACTCAAATCAGTATCCCACCACTCCTGGCTGCGACTCCGCACCCACACGTTTCTCTGTATCGACGTTGCTAACACTGCTCCACAAAACGCTATGGTCAAAAACCTTGCTCTCCTCCTTCTTTTTAATTTTCTTCTTGAAACGAGAAGATTGTAATTGTGCTGGCTCCGTTGGGAAAATAACTTTAATATTGCGAAAATAGCTCCGCTGTTGACTACACTGTTGTTGAAATCCATGTTTAACGTTAGCTACTTCCGCAAACAACGAGTGACGTCGTTGAGCGTTGAGTACTCTTCTGCGCATGCGGGTAACTTCTGGGTCATTTCACGTTCACACAGGAGATCACAAAAGGTCGCATTTAATTGGAAATGTGAACGGAAAAAAATCGAATTTTTTCAAAAAATCGGAATTGAGCATTAAGCCCTGCAGTGTGAACGTAGCCTATTTTTATAGAGAACAAATAGGGAGGTTGACTAATATTAGTAGAGTCTATTTTAAATGATTAGCCAGCTACTGCAATAACAAGAGCCCTAAAATAAATTTAGTTTAGTTATAATAATTAAAATTTGGAATAAAACTAGGAATAAATAAAGCTACAAGGTACAGTTTGAAACGTAATACTCATGACAACAGCAAAAGTAACTAGTAAAATTTAATATACGCACAATTATGCTTCCTCTTAACATTTGATTATGAACTTAATAACTAATCAGAACCCGCAGATATCATATATTTTGGTTGATACTCACCATGGTGATGGTGCTTTACCGTCCACGAACACGATCCTGAAACTAGCCTATAGTTAGCGGCTCATTTTACTAGCCCTCTGACCACCAGAAAGCCTATGAAAGAAATCACTAGCTCTACAAACAGCATCGACTCAGATGTGCATAAATCCAGGAGCATTATATCTGTAGATGACGCGAACTAGCCAGATAGCTTAACGTTACTAGCTAGCAAACTTGCTAAGCGACTGTGTTTGGGTTTGCGGGCAAGATGTTAATCTGATCTACACTTGATTTTGAACACAAACAAACGATCCTACTTCCTGAATTAAAATAAATTATAAATAATAACACAGTGAATGAATAATGTGCTAGTCATGTTGTGTGTAATGTTCTCTAGCTAATCTCCACTACCATGTTTAGCGGCGCGGCTTCACGATGTTGCTAAGCAACCCACTCTTCCACCAGATCAAGGACAGAAGACCGCCATGTGTTGCGATTTATGCTCAGCGCTTTGCCTTGGGTTGAAATATAACAGAAACATCAAAGGAAATATCTAAAAGTTTGCCCACAGGAAATACATATAACGTTAGATGTGTTTTTATTATTATTATTAATAATATAAAAACAAGCTAAATCTTTCTCGAGTAAGTCTCTGAAGCCCAAGTGACCTAGTGGATAAGGCACTGGCCGCCTAAGCCAGGGATTGTGGGTTTGAGTCCCATCTGGGGTGTGACGTTTTCGTTATACCTTAAATACCAACAATACGACCCGTTATTTGATAGATAGATATATATATATGAAGTGCCATTTGAAATTTTCTTCTAAAATTAGGATTTTTATCAAGCTCCTATGCTTAGGTTGAGTCATTTTACTTAAGTGGCAATGTGAAGGTCCTCTTCCAGGCTATTAAAGTGAAATAACTGAACATAAATATAGGAGCCTGAAAAAAATCCTAATTTTTGATGAAAATTTCAGATGGCATTTAGAGGCTTTTGCATCTGAACTATTCATATATTCACTAGTAATAATAATACACATGAATGAGGGAGAGGTTTGAGATTCTAAAACCAGGGTTTCTGCAGGTTTGATGAAGGTTACATGAAGCATTTTAAGAACAAGCCAAGGAAATCTAAGGAATAAAATGAAAAGAACAAATTATGGTGTTCTTTAAATGTAAATGTCTATGGAGCAGACAATATTGTCTCTAGCTACACTTTTTAGTAAAAAAAAAATCACCTTAAGGCTAAAATACATAACTATTTTTTACCTTATCACACTGGAAAAGTGATATTCTGCAGTATTTTTGTCATTTCCCAGGGCTAATGCCATTATTAAATATCATTACTAAGAACAAATATTTGCTAACAGAAATCAATGTACAAAGGGAAAACAATTTTACATACCCCATTGACAGATGTTTGTTGTTGATTCATGGAATATTCAATTTAGTTCAATTTATATTTGCATTAAATAGTGCATTGATTTAATGTTTTAATGCTCAGATATATGTATTGGAAAACCAAAATACTGAGATAATTTTTTTATATGCATGCAACATTAGCCACGTCGTGACTTTATGAATTTAACTTTTAAAGGTCTAAATTTCAGGGTTCCTGCAGGATTTTTAAGCTCAAATTTAAGACTTTTTAAGACCTTTTTTAAGATGTAAAAAGCTGAATTTACAGTTCAGATACAAGTTTTCACAAAAACTAAGTTTTATAAAATGATAATCTTTACATTTCAGGTTTTAAAGTTTTCAATTTCAATTAAATAATATAAATTAGGGGTGATATTGAAAAAAAAAAGATCTCAAAAAGATCAAAATAATCTGGGATTTTATTGATAACGATAATTAGATTATATTTTGCTGAGTGTGATACTGTGCTGATATTTTAAGGATTGCCGTGGACAACTGACTCCTGAACTCGGTCAGTTCACAGCAGTAATAGAAATTAATAATTTCCATCAAGTTTAATGGGTATTTTAATCTTTAAGTCTTTTTTTTTTTTTTTTTTAAGTGTGCATCATCTTTTAAATCAGATTATCACATTTGGGTTGTTACCAAGCAAATTTAATCAGCATCAACAGAATTTATCTTTGCGAATGCAGAGGAAACATAGAAGCTGAATTAGAAGTGTCATTTACATGCATTTACACATTAATGAAATACCTTAACCTGCAGTTACAAATGCATGAATGTTTTTTGATATTTTAAACATACATGTTTGAAATTATATATATATATATACACCTTAAATGTGAAATTAAAACCGCCAGTAAGGCGACATTAAGTCACTGTTAATAAGTGAGTCATTGCGAATGAACCGAATCATTTAAATGGTTGATTCATTTGGGAACAAAACAGCTGTTGCTCAGAGACGCAAAACAGCGCTGTGGCTGTTTGAAATGATTTTGTTGTTGTTTGAGAAATAGAGCAAAAACTAAAAATATGGTGTCTAAACTGTAATCTCTTAATATTAACTGCTTGTATAAAATCAATATCACATTTGTAATCATGCTTGCTTTTGGTGAAAAAAAAATTCTTCATGTGATATTAACTATATGAAATTATATCAGTATAAATTGTCTGGCCCCATCTTAAATTATATGATAATTCCAAATGCATTTTAATAGACTGATTAATGCATGCAGTGAAAGAACGCGCTCCGTTTACGTGCACTCTGTAGTTCGGTGTTTGCCTTTCGCGATATACTCCTATCAAATCGCACATAAACCTACAATTACAATATTATCGCAGAACATACATATTGCACACCCCTATGTTTAGATTTTTATAATGCATTATCTTCTTATCGATCCACCAGTACACATTTATAGCTCTGTTTTTCTGCAGGGTAAAAACATGGGTCGATTTTCATATTGTTCTGAACTCTGAACTAAACAAGAATTGTATTGAAAATGCTCATTCATTCTCTGCCAGTAGGTGGAGCATTTGGTAGAAATATAACTGTTCCCCTGGTAACAGAAGAACAGCACTGGATTTAGAATGTTAAGCGTTCATGTTCAATCAGTGAAATAACGTTAGCCTTTTGAAGTTTAATCAATAATAAACTCTGAAAACTATTTTGATTTCAATAGGGCAGCTCTCTAATAATGCTGAAAACTGTCAAACGAAACTTTATAAATTCAGGTTCAATGGCCAAAGATTGAATCGCTGCTAGCCAACACATTGTCACTCAAATGTCAAACATAGTAAGGGTTCATGGAATACTGCTCAGCTGCATGTACATTAGCCCATCATTAAGGCATTGCATATCTGCCATTCTGTATTTGGTGTCAAGTGTGTAAAAAAAAAAAAAAAAAAAAAAAGTACATTTTTTTTTTTTTAATTAAAAGAGGTGGACTTCATCTATTCTAGATGCTACATTAGACACTTTAACCCTAATTGCTTATTCAGAAATCAGTTTAAACAAAACCATATCAGAAACAAGATTTTAAACAACCAAGTTTATTGATTTGACGATCACCGTTAACATCTCTCTTAAGACCAGTCTGCAGTGGCGCCACCCCAGTCTCCGGCCTGAGCAGTGGGAGCAGCAGACCAATCCTCAGTCGCAGGCTGAGCGCTCCAGTCCTCTGATGACGAGAGAAATACAAAATTACACCAAATGTTACACACTTCATTTTGTATTATACATTTCATGCGACTTAGCAGAAAAACCTTACCTGCAAACACCTCAGCTGGTGCAGCTTTGGCAGGAGCTAAAGTTCAGAAGAGTTGATTAGTTCACACTAATTTCAAACGTTCAGTTGTAAAATGATCTAAATTGATCCAAAGTTTTACTGCATGTATGGCATGTGGGGAAATAAATCTTCTAGAAGCAGCTTACCCTCAATGCCAGCTGGAAACTGCTGGATGGGCACAGAAGGAACTGGAACACCTTCAGACCAGTCAGCAACCTCAGGCTGGTTGAAGTCGGGCACAGGAGCGGTCCATTCACCCTGGAACTCCTCCTTACCAACAGCCTTCTCAGCTGCAGCCTGCTCTTCCTTCTCAATCTAGAGGTGGAAAGACAATTAGCACTTCTGAACAATTAAAGCAGCGATGGAATAAAGCCATATGGAACAGATTCTAAATATTGGTTGGTTGTATTTAAATTAGACAATATCAGCTTCAATGGCAATTAAATGGCAGACAAAGATTCATCATTTAACAAACATTTTATATATTTCAACTTAGGAAAAAAAAAATTGTGACCCGTGTATATACGTAACTATACATTCTTTAAATTGTATGACCTATACAAACTGTTTTCTCATGTCTAGATTTAAAAAGGGTAGATGCATATTTTTCCCCACAGGATTCACAAATGTGAAATTCTCCGAGCAATTCCAAATCAGTGGACAAGAAGAGAGATCAATACAAGAATATTCTGCATCGTACCTCCTCAGGATCTCTGTAGAAGTACAGATCAGGCATGACCTCCCATGGGTGCTCCCTGGAAATGGTGCCCCTCAACCTCAGCACTTCTCTAGCCAACATCCACCACATCAAACCCACAGAGTGGGGACCCTAAAACACAACATTTTAAACCTTAAAACCACATAGAAAAACACCACTTGCATAAAGTTTAGTTTCTCATTCATACCTTGTTGTTGCATGGGATGGCAATGTCGACGTATCTCAGAGGGGAGTCTGTGTTGCAGAGGGCAATGGTTGGGATGTTGACGTAAGAGGCTTCAGTCAGCGGCTGGTGGTCAGCACGAGGATCTGTCACGATCAGGAGGCGGGGCTCCCTGAAAGCAGCCTGAATCTGATTGGTGAAGGTTCCAGGAGTGAAACGACCAGCGAAGGTGGTCGCACCAGTTGCAGAGGCGAACTTGAGCACAGCTCTCTGACAAGAACGATGGGTGACTGTTAACATCACTAAAATCACCAACCGTCATGTTAACAAAAGACATCCTGTACAAGTGAAGGAGTAAAAACACTGTGGCTCAGGTTACTATCAAACCCCAGTCATGGGGCAAAACCCTCATGGTGTTAGCGAAATCCCGGCCAAGTCACTCTAGCACACTTCCGACACCCAAACACCGACAGCAGTGCCAGGTTTTAATAATGTGCCTGGTAAAAAGCTCTTTTTACATTTGCTGCTGTCGTTAACTAGTCATGGAGGGTCAATCACCTGGCCAGTGTTTCTGGAGGAGATAACGCAAACATCAGCTGGATTCTCAATGGCAACAATGGCACGAGCAGCCAACAGCAGTTTCTCCCAGGTCTTCTTAAGGTTGATTATGTACACGCCTGCAGAAATGCAAACACAGGCTCAGTGGATCCGAAATTATCACCAAAAAAATAAAAACTTTTGATAAAATATTTTCTTGGCTTTAAATGTTTCCATAAATTAACATTCACATGTGAGCATTAACTGGCATTAGAAAACCATGAACAAGACATGCAGGTAAACATTTTTTATGTTGATTATAAATGTAACTAATTTATCATTGGATTGTTTTTACAGCATAGGGTGGGATGGGGCAAACCACAGTTGTAAAAAAAAGATTCTTTTGTCAAGCCACAGTGAGAAACATTTCATCTCATAAAACATCTTGTGCTGTCGTTCACACTTGGGTTTAATGTATCAAGAACTCTTTCAGTGATTTACTATTAACTATAATTATCAAAAAATTACTACTGTAATTAATTTGTAGTTTTATATACACAAGAAAACTAATGTTTTAAACATTAAACCCTCAAGCTTTTATTTTGGTCAAAAAGTCTTTGATTGACCATGGGTTTATAAATGTTTCTCATTACATACGGTTTTTTTTTTAATGGTGAAAGTGAGGATAAAGTGGTCCTTGGTCCATGTTGTGATCCCAAATAATTTTAAATCACTGGCTAATAACTTTTCAGACTGACACAAAAACTGAATGCAGTCAAATCAACATTACTTATCTTACCGAGAGGGGTTCTAATATCTTTTCCATCACACCGCAAAGAAAACTTGCCAACCAATAGGATGCATGCTTTGTCACATGCCATTTTCTTCTCATTGGTCACTCTGTGCAAACGAATTGCATACAAAAATCTGACCAATGCTGAACTTTTTAAGCCATATTGAATTTTTTACATTTTATTTCAACTGAAGTGGTTTTAGTTTTACATTATGATTTAATTCAGCTTTTTTTTAATGAACTTTCATCCACCTGCAGTTCCCTCACAAACCCATGTAAGTTAGAGACCTACAAAGATTAATAAAGCACCAGAAAGGCATATCACCCCTCTCTTGTTGCACTTCTTACCGTCACTCTTTCTCTTGTAGACGTACTGCTCCATCTGGAAGTCCAGGTTGGTTCCTCCCAGATGAGTTCCAGCTGCCAGGAACTTCAGCACATCCTCCTCCTTCATCTGAAGGACATCCAGACCTCCGGACATCGTGACCACTTTCCCTGCGTAACGACTTCAGTGGGAGAGCTGGAAGGAAACGTATACAGGAGGCTTAGTCGAGAAATAAATATTTCTGGCTTGAAGGATGAATGTAGCTCAGGTTGCTATCAAACCCCAGTCATAGGACGCATCAGCCCTACTGGTGTTAGCGAAATCCCGGCTGAATCACTTTAGCACACTTCCGACACCTTCACACCGACATCAGTGCGAGGCTTTAACGGTGTGCAGACCTTCGCCGATTTCAAGTCATCTTTATGACGTCAGATGCTACACGTTATCGTTAAATCACTAAGGAAATGAGCAACTTATTTCCACAATCAACTAAAAGAGAAATTAAGAGGTATGCAGACATTTGATGTCAATCAAAATACTGAGTGACCACTGCGCGCGCGCTACTCAATGTAGCCGTGCACGTGTTTCCTCGTGCGAGATAAACCGTTGAGACTGAGGCCTAAGTTACAGTTTTTAAAAGAACTCGCGGAAACTACACATTTGACATTTTTGATAAATACTGGCAAAAATAACCTTTATTCAAAACAGTACGACTCAAATAGACGACAAAATTATAAAATTTCTGCTCACCACGAGACAACGCCGTATGGAGTTCTGCACCTCACGGCGAAAAGAGGGTGGAATAAGGAAATGACGTCCTTTATATACCCGGGTGTCCACCAATCACACGAAGAGATTTCTTGCTCTTTGCTTTTAATGTGTCTAATCAAATTAACATACTACTCCTACCGGACCGGTGGAAGATTTCACATGCGTGAGGTCTGTACTCACATTAACCCTCAGTTCATCTGTTCAATAAAAACGGGCTCTTAAAAGGTTTTGATGTTTTTTTTTTCAAGGTAAGATTTCCAACGATTTGCTAATGCGTGGACTGTATTACACACACATACACACGCGAGTAGAAATCAGGGTTATTATAGTTAAGTGAAACTAAAACCATACAATATTCTTACTTGAAATAAATAAATATTAACTTAAATAATATGAAAACATTTGTTTTAAAGATATTATATTCCCCAAGTCGATATTTCCCATTTTTATTTAGTGTGACTTGATATAATAAAACGACTAAAACTAAACCAAAAATAAATATATAAAAAATGACTAAAACACAACTGAATTACTAAAACTTATACTAATATGAAAATGGAAAAAAATAAAACTAAAATAGTATCTAAGTTAAACGTACACTGGTACCAGTAGGCAATGTAAAAAATAAAAAATGAAAACATTATTAAATAAACTCTAAAATTGGAAATATTACATTCTACAGTCGTGGCCAAAAGTTTTGAGAATTACATAAATATTAGTTTTCAAAAGTTTGCTGCTAAACTGCTTTTAGATCTTTGTTTCAGTTGTTTCTGTGATGTACTAATATAATTACAAGCACTTCATACGTTTCAAAGGCTTTTATCGACAATTACATGACATTTATGCAAATAGTCATTATTTGCAGTGTTGGCCCTTCTTTTTCAGGACCTCTGCAATTCGACTGGTCATGCTCTCAATCAACTTCTGGGCCAAATCCTGACTGATAGCAACCCATTCTTTCATAATCACTTCTTGGAGTTTGTCAGAATTAGTGGGTTTTTGTTTGTCCACCCGCCTCTTGAGGATTGACCACAAGTTCTCAATGGGATTAAGATCTGGGGAGTTTCCAGGCCATGGACCCAAAATTTCAACATTCTGGTCCCCGAGCCACTTAGTTATCACTTTTGCCTTATGGCACGGTGCTCCATCGTGCTGGAAAATGCATTGTTCTTCACCAAACTGTTGTTGGATTGTTGGAAGAAGTTGCTGTTGGAGGGTGTTTTGGTACCATTCTTTATTCATGGCTGTGTTTTTGGGCAGAATTGTGAGCGAGCCCACTCCCTTGGATGAGAAGCAACCCCACACATGAATGGTGTCAGGATGCTTTACTGTTGGCATGACACAGGACTGATGGTAGCGCTCACCTTTTCTTCTCCAGGCAAGCCTTTTTCCAGATGCCCCAAACAATCAGAAAGGGGCTTCATCGGAGAATATGACTTTGCCCCAGTCCTCAGCAGTCCATTCATTATACTTTCTGCAGAAGATCAATCTGTCCCTGATGTTTTTTTTTGGAGAGAAGTGGCTTCTTTGCTGCCCTTCTTGACACCAGGCCATCTTCCAAAAGTCTTGGCCTCACTGTGCGTGCAGATGCGCTCACACCTGCCTGCTGCCATTCCTGAGCAAGCTCTGCACTGGTGGCAATCCGATCCCGCAGCTGAATCCTCTTTAGGAGACGATCCTGGCGCTTGCTGGACTTTCTTGGACGCCCTGAAGCCTTCTTTACAAGAATTTAACCTCTTTCCTTGAAGTTCTTGATGATCCTATAAATTGTTGATTTAGGTGCAATCTTAGTAGCCACAATATCCTTGCCTGTGAAGCCATTTTTATGCAACGCAATGATGGCTGCACGCATTTCTTTGCAGGTCACCATGGTTAACAATGGAAGAAAAATGATTTCAAGCATCACCCTCCTTTTAACATGTCAAGTCTGCCATTCTAAACCAATCAGCCTGACATAATGATCTCCAGCCTTGTGCTCGTCAACATTCTCACCTGAGTTAACAAGACGATTACTGAAATGATCTCAGCAGGTCCTTTAATGACAGCAATGAAATGCAGTGGAAAGGTTTTTTTGGGATTAAGTTAATTTTCATGGCAAAAAAGGACTATGCAATTCATCTGATCACTCTTCATAACATTCTGGAGTATATGCAAATTGCTATTATAAAAACTTAAGCAGCAACTTTTCCAATTTCCAATATTTATGTAATTCTCAAAACTTTTGGCCATGACTGTATATAAGCAAATGACATCATGTAATGTATTGTCTTGTTTATTGCTTATTTTAACCATGTTAACTCCATCAAATAGCAGCACAAGTCTAATGTCTGCATTCTGGTTTATGCTCATATTATTATGAGATCATCATTTCCTTAAGGAGTCTTCTGAAAACTATGCTTGAGTCATTTTGCAGTTAGGTATAAAAAAAAGCAGACAGTAGACTGATGAGGTCTGGTGTCTGTGGTATAATCACTGCTTGTCGTTTGACTTGTGTCACAGCAGTGCTTCAATCCCTCTAGTGTCCTCATACCTGACTCTCTTTACACTGTCTGGCTGCATGTCTGGGGACACGGAGCTGTCCGGCTGTCAGGGTCTGTACCATCAGCAGCACCCAGCAGAGCACAAAAACAGCAAAGCAAGACCGTTTTGTGCCACGTTAACAGTATACTAAACCATTGTTCTCAGTTTTTTCCCTAGCAAAAAGCACAAAAAGAGCATTACTGATTTTTATCCATCTTTGCTAAGTTACAAAACCACCTGCAAAACAAAAACCTTTCACAACCAATTATAAAACAGGGCAGATATATTCACATTTTAAAATAGGCGTAACATTTGCATGTACAAATATTGTCACATACAGACAAAATATCAACAATAATGGCAATAAGAAATGCTGAAGAGACAATACTGATTGTGTGAAGGCAAAAGAGTATCTCCACAGTACAGCACAAAGCACAATGACTAATGACACATAGCAACATGTGACCAACACACACACACACACACACACACCACCCAGAATCAGTTTGAATGCAATCAGCTTTACTGATTTTAAAGTGCTTTCACAAACTATATGCATGTAGTGTGCAGTGATCGAAACTTATGAACCCACTTGTATTACTAAGCTCCAAATGTCTTCCAGACTTCATTCTGCAGCAGATCATCTTTCTGTGTCAGGAATAAGCCAATATAATCAAGACAATTTAAAACAATTTTTTGATGGAATTGAATTCCGCACACTAAATTAAATTATAATTACTGTAGTATAACACATTCCTGAATTTAAATAGCCAGTCATTTGACATATATAATGATCCTTGTAGTACAATCAAAACGTTTAATTCCTATTGGGTTCGACACTAAGCAGTGCACAGATGGAGTACCAACCCTCAAAGTATATACAGTGACAAATAGTAACATACTATCACCAAGATAACCAAGAGGACAAGAAACCCAAAGTTTTATACTGTGAATTTCATGAAAACATGTCCACATGATATTAACTCCCAAAATTTCAAGAGGAGAAAAAAAAAGGAAAGAAATTATATTTGGCTTAAATCAAATTCTATTTCGAATCCATAAACATTTTTGCATTGTGACATTATTTACAAGACAATTAATAATATTTCGCCTAAATATCTATTATTGTAATGAATCCTTGAATTTTATTATTATCAAAGGTTTTATACTACAAGTTACTGTAATTTGCTGATTAAAGGCAGGACAACAAAATCTACCATAGTGTTAAAAATAAATATATATATATATATATATATTTTTTTTTAATGCAAATTTGGGGAGAAAATGTGGTGTCAGGATGCTTTACTGTTGGCATGACACAGGACTGATGGTAGCGCTCACCTTTTCTTCTCCAGGCAAGCCTTTTTCCAGATGCCCCAAACAATCAGAAAGGGGCTTCATCGGAGAATATGACTTTGCCCCAGTCCTCAGCAGTCCATTCATTATACTTTCTGCAGAAGATCAATCTGTCCCTGATGTTTTTTTTTGGAGAGAAGTGGCTTCTTTGCTGCCCTTCTTGACACCAGGCCATCTTCCAAAAGTCTTGGCCTCACTGTGCGTGCAGATGCGCTCACACCTGCCTGCTGCCATTCCTGAGCAAGCTCTGCACTGGTGGCAATCCGATCCCGCAGCTGAATCCTCTTTAGGAGACGATCCTGGCGCTTGCTGGACTTTCTTGGACGCCCTGAAGCCTTCTTTACAAGAATTTAACCTCTTTCCTTGAAGTTCTTGATGATCCTATAAATTGTTGATTTAGGTGCAATCTTAGTAGCCACAATATCCTTGCCTGTGAAGCCATTTTTATGCAACGCAATGATGGCTGCACGCATTTCTTTGCAGGTCACCATGGTTAACAATGGAAGAAAAATGATTTCAAGCATCACCCTCCTTTTAACATGTCAAGTCTGCCATTCTAAACCAATCAGCCTGACATAATGATCTCCAGCCTTGTGCTCGTCAACATTCTCACCTGAGTTAACAAGACGATTACTGAAATGATCTCAGCAGGTCCTTTAATGACAGCAATGAAATGCAGTGGAAAGGTTTTTTTGGGATTAAGTTAATTTTCATGGCAAAAAAGGACTATGCAATTCATCTGATCACTCTTCATAACATTCTGGAGTATATGCAAATTGCTATTATAAAAACTTAAGCAGCAACTTTTCCAATTTCCAATATTTATGTAATTCTCAAAACTTTTGGCCATGACTGTATATAAGCAAATGACATCATGTAATGTATTGTCTTGTTTATTGCTTATTTTAACCATGTTAACTCCATCAAATAGCAGCACAAGTCTAATGTCTGCATTCTGGTTTATGCTCATATTATTATGAGATCATCATTTCCTTAAGGAGTCTTCTGAAAACTATGCTTGAGTCATTTTGCAGTTAGGTATAAAAAAAAGCAGACAGTAGACTGATGAGGTCTGGTGTCTGTGGTATAATCACTGCTTGTCGTTTGACTTGTGTCACAGCAGTGCTTCAATCCCTCTAGTGTCCTCATACCTGACTCTCTTTACACTGTCTGGCTGCATGTCTGGGGACACGGAGCTGTCCGGCTGTCAGGGTCTGTACCATCAGCAGCACCCAGCAGAGCACAAAAACAGCAAAGCAAGACCGTTTTGTGCCACGTTAACAGTATACTAAACCATTGTTCTCAGTTTTTTCCCTAGCAAAAAGCACAAAAAGAGCATTACTGATTTTTATCCATCTTTGCTAAGTTACAAAACCACCTGCAAAACAAAAACCTTTCACAACCAATTATAAAACAGGGCAGATATATTCACATTTTAAAATAGGCGTAACATTTGCATGTACAAATATTGTCACATACAGACAAAATATCAACAATAATGGCAATAAGAAATGCTGAAGAGACAATACTGATTGTGTGAAGGCAAAAGAGTATCTCCACAGTACAGCACAAAGCACAATGACTAATGACACATAGCAACATGTGACCAACACACACACACACACACACACACACCACCCAGAATCAGTTTGAATGCAATCAGCTTTACTGATTTTAAAGTGCTTTCACAAACTATATGCATGTAGTGTGCAGTGATCGAAACTTATGAACCCACTTGTATTACTAAGCTCCAAATGTCTTCCAGACTTCATTCTGCAGCAGATCATCTTTCTGTGTCAGGAATAAGCCAATATAATCAAGACAATTTAAAACAATTTTTTGATGGAATTGAATTCCGCAAACTAAATTAAATTATAATTACTGTAGTATAACACATTCCTGAATTTAAATAGCCAGTCATTTGACATATATAATGATCCTTGTAGTACAATCAAAACGTTTAATTCCTATTGGGTTCGACACTAAGCAGTGCACAGATGGAGTACCAACCCTCAAAGTATATACAGTGACAAATAGTAACATACTATCACCAAGATAACCAAGAGGACAAGAAACCCAAAGTTTTATACTGTGAATTTCATGAAAACATGTCCACATGATATTAACTCCCAAAATTTCAAGAGGAGAAAAAAAAAGGAAAGAAATTATATTTGGCTTAAATCAAATTCTATTTCGAATCCATAAACATTTTTGCATTGTGACATTATTTACAAGACAATTAATAATATTTCGCCTAAATATCTATTATTGTAATGAATCCTTGAATTTTATTATTATCAAAGGTTTTATACTACAAGTTACTGTAATTTGCTGATTAAAGGCAGGACAACAAAATCTACCATAGTGTTAAAAATAAATATATATATATATATTTTTTTTTAATGCAAATTTGGGGAGAAAATGTGCCTAAAAGAAATGGAACTAATATCACAATGCCAGAAATCCTAATGGTTCTCATAAGCTTCATTTTCTCTACAAATTTTAAGTTTGAACAACCACCCGGACATGTTTTTGACAGACTTTCTAAAACTAATGGGTCATGTTGAATCAACATTACACTGTGTTCACACCGAGCACCATTGATGACACTATGGAGTCTTACATTGGTTTCACACAAAATACAACGTTTGCAAATACAATAAATGAAGTATTGCAATTTCAAACATTGTTTTCCCAGGAACAATAACATTTGTTCTCCTATTTCTTTAATAAATATTAAATGTTTCTCCAGGTCTAAATCTTACGAAGTCTCATTCAATCCAAATCTAAGCTTTGTCTGCGCCCAAGAGTGAGCGTTCAAGAAAATAAAAAACAGTGTACTTGAATGCACTGATAAATCCATCCAGCCACACAGCACAGGAAATCAGTAGAACAGCACAAATCATCGCATAGAGACGAGCAATTATGTTCGGAACGGAGTATGTTGGTGAGACAGTCATGTGTTGTCAGTTGAGTTTCTCAGCCCAAGAGTAATTCGGTCTGATTGCTGGAGTGCTGGAGTATTATGTCAACATGTCTTTGTAACACCAGTCTCTTGGACACTCACTAAGCCTCATACTCGACTAAAAAGGATTTAGGCTTAGGAACTATCTCAGACACTGGAGTCTATGGAGTCGTCCATTTCTGAAAACCCTGAAAAGGTGGGCACTTTTCAATGACACTGAGTCATGTAGTATACTAAGGTTAGTTGCCAATTTTCTTCTTGTGAAAGGAGTGTTTTCTTGTGAGCTGACGGTCTCTCATTGGTATTCTTCATTGCGGACCCCTGTCTCAATATGTAGGCAGACAAACTCACATTGTGGCAATTTAGGAATGTCACTGTCAGAGGTGTCACGGGGTAAAGACTCACTGCACCTGAAAACACTAACACACACAGACAATCACACACACATACCTACTATTACCGGTACCTCAGCCAACACTAGCTGCTTTTGATTTGATCAAGCCTTCAAGGATAATAGAACGCCATCTTTTCACCACCGTCTGAAAAGCACACACTCCTGTATCGGACACACACAGAATGAAGTCCACATATAAAGTGTGCGGGGTGTCTTTAGGACTTCAGTCCCATGCGTGCCATCAGCTGCTCGTACACAGTCCAGGCCATGGCTGCCATGAGGGTTCTCCTCAGAGAACGAGGAACTGCTCCTTGAAAGAACCCGCTCAAGCCATGCTTCTAAAATCAGAAAAGAGAGAGAAAAGAATTCAAATTCTGTAACTGACTTAGTCTAAGAGACTTTAATCTGCTGACAAAAGATCTGACTTAAGAACCTGACACAGTATGAACTCCATACATAAAATACACCAAATGTGTTTAAAAACAGATTTTTATAAAATACAGAACAACTTTCACAATTCATTTAACATTTAACTTAAATTCATTTGACTAATGTGATAGTCAAGTTTGAAACAGAACATTTAGACGAAAATGTTGGGTGTTAATATTATCTTTCAGTTACATTCACAGCATTCACTATGTAGAGAATTTTGAATCTTCACTGGTTTCACAATTCGATTCGATCAGGATTATCATTCATCATGTCATTCATCATGATGCATTGCATCCTCAATTTCCAATATTACTGCACATGGCTACATTTTTATATAAATTTTATATCAAATTTATTTTGTGCATTTTTATTTAATTATAAAAGCAGGATAACTTAATATAACTTAAATAATAATAAATTAATAAATAAATTAATTAATAATTAATAAATTTATAAATTACACATTTATAATAAATAAAACAATAAAGAATTTAACCAACAAAATATAGCTTCTAAACATATAAGCAAATATAAAGTAATAAAGGGGAAAAAAGACAATTAAAAGTGATGAACAAAAACAAATTTTAGTATCTGAAAGTTTACAGACAAACATAGTAATAGATTTTTATTTTTTTCTCAGCACTATTGCTGTTTGATTCTTACTGATGACATTACAGACAGTGGCAGCTTTAATAGGCTGCGTTCACACTAATGTACAGATCTATTTCCACATATCAGATGTTTAGTCCAGTTCTGAAAACATAACTGACTGGGTTTACATCAAATTTGTTTCATAAAAGTATTCAGAGATTTAGAGAGATTCAGGACAAACAAACAAAAAGTGAATGTGATAGTCTGTCCGTACGTGAGTTTTGTGCATCTAATACATACTGCATTCAAAACTAAAATGGTAAAAATGGTACACTACTGTTAAAAAAAAAAAAAAAGTATAATAAAAATAATAATAATAATATATATATATATATATATATATATATATATATATATATATATATATATATATTAAAGTCATATATGCTCAGAGTCTACATTTATTTGATCAAACATACAGTAAAATCTGAAATATTGTGAAATATAATTTAAAGTAACTGTTTTTTATTTGAATATATTTTAAAATGTAATTTATTCCGGTGATCAAAGCTGAATTTACAGCATCATTACTCCTGTCTTCAGCATCACATGATACTTCAGAAATCGTTATCATATGCTGATTTGCTGCTTAAATAACATTTCTTATTATTATCAATGTTTAAAATTGTTTCAACAACTTTTATGGAAACTTTAATACATATTTTTAGGTTTCTTGATTAATCAAATAATTTAAATACAAAATTAGAATTTTGTATTTGAAAACATTTTCAAAGGTCACTAAAGACAAATATGATTTATCCCACGATGCTTACAGTAAAAACATGATGTACAGCATCCCTGGTCTTGGGATACAACGCTGGGCTCACTTGCATGTGGGTTTTGATCACATCTGCTGGCTGAGTGGCTAGAGATGCCAAAATACCAGCCACCACACCACAGCCAAAATTAACCATTGGAACAAAGGAGGATGAGCTGATCTCTGAGCGAGTTGAGAGAGAGCAGACGTTATTAAACAATGCCATATCCTCAGATTTCATCACAATCATGACTTGATCAGGATCTCACCCTGTGGCAAAGCCTTTTTGGCCTGGCTGTAGAACATGACATAGATGCCAGAGAACGGGGCGTCTCTGAGTAAAGTCGCTGTGAGCCCAGAGTAAAGCGCCCTCGGTCCTTCGTTCTGACACACACTTTTAAGAGCACCAGCTACACTTATGTAATTGTACCGCCCACTCTGAAATAAAACATGCAACAGTAAATAAACACACAGATACAGCAGAAGACATGCATTTTCAATGTGCATACAGTGTCAGAGCGGAGTAATAATACTCACTTCAAAACGAGTCTTAATGACTGTGATGGGCAGCATGGCCACACCTGCCACACAACGAGCCCCAGCCCCTAGCAACACCGCCTCCCCTGCATTCGGAGACCTATCCTGGAAGAAGTGCTGCTTCAGCGAGTAAAATGTGCTGAAGTAGATCCCTACACCAGGGATACAGCGCATGAACGACTGTAGGGGACAAAGAGAGTGAACAGTGAAAAAAGAAAATAATAATAATGATGTATTTAAATTTTGGCAACCAGTTCAGTTTAAGTGGCAGCATGGAGATGAACCAATCATCTCTTAATTTTTACTACTAGTTGTAGCACAAAAAAAAATATCAGAAATGAACATCAAGGGTATTTTGAAACAAACAACTTACTGAAATGTGACATGTCACATGTAATCGTTAAACCAATGTTTCAGCCACAAAACAGAAATCAAGAAAATAGCTTGTAAAAAAATGTCAGGTAATGCCACATTTACCTCAGGAATGCAATTCAATGTCCATAAAAAACAATTCTATAGAGAAGTATTTTGCTAAATATATACACTATTCACTTAACCTGTTGTCGTCATTATGTAACATATGTTTGAATAAATCTGCTTTTATTAGAGCCACCCTTTAAATGTTTATATTTAAACATTAAAGTTAGAGAAGAAACCTAATTTCTTTTAAGTTGACATAAAAAACTGCCTTATGTGCACTTTAAATGTTTGTATAGTTTGATCAATTAATTAATTATTAATTAACATTCATTTTTTAAGTTCAGTTTTCAGCAAAGTGCATCCTGAATTTTCGGTTTCACCATCAACAAAACAGGTTTAAAAAAAGTGTACTTTTAATCGATACGATATGGAATAATATTCCTCACAGGACTCATTTTTGTTTGTACCACATTAAGTATGTGGTTTACAGTTGCATTAAAATGAAGAATTGGAAGAATGTCTGAGATCACAACACTGATGCTGTAGTGAGATCAAACAGTGAGCGAGGACCAAAGGAAATGGACACAGCAGCAAACACACTTGACTCACCGGTGTAACCCCCTTCCACAGGCCAAGCAGCTTCTCTGTGCGGATCACGTTGAAAAAGACTGTAATCATCCCCACTTTAGGAGCACTGAGAGACAAAGACAGAAATAAAAATGGTCATGAGGGACATGGACAGAGAGATAAAGAAGGGTGAAGGAGACAAACATCTTTGAGGTTAGTTGGCATGCTGAGCACATAAGGACACATAATATGACATGGGTAACATGTTATTCTCACTCTTTTATTTCTTCAAAATAAAGAGGTACTTCCATTAGTTATTGAAAAAATTTCTGTTTTCTCAAAGGCATCAGGCCTGACTCTAAACTTAAAAAATGTGAACTAATGGCAATCCATAATTGTAATTTAGACGTTATAGAGGGCATTCCAGTAAAAAAGGAGGTTAAGTATTTAGGGGTTATGATTACAAATAATGTTGTTAATAGAGAACACTCAAATTTTAACTCTAAAATAGAAAGTATGAAAAAATCCTTAAATCATTGGTTATCTCGAGACCTATCTATATTGGGTAGAATTCTCATAACTAAAACTGAGGGAATATCCAAACTTATTTACTTATCTCAAGCCTTGTATACTGCCCCGAGAGTAATTAAATCGGTGAATTCAATCTTATTTAAATTTATTTGGAAAAATAAAACACATTATTTACGTAAATTTCATATGGTAAAAGAGTATGAACATGGAGGTTTGAGAGCCATTGACTTTGAATCTCTTCTTGGTACATTCAGAATAAAATGGTTGAAAGAGTGTTTAACAAAGACACACTCGATATGGTACCATATTCCTAACCACATTTTTAAAAAAATTGGCGGCCTTGATTTTGTGTTGAGATGTGATCTCGACCCTTGTAAAATTCCTCTGAAGGTATCTAATTTTCATAAACAAGTAATGTTTTTTTGGAAAATGATATTTACCCATAACTTTTCCCCTCACAACTCCACTCTTTGCAATAATAGGGTTGTAATTGTTAATAGAAAATCTCTGTTTAAAAGTGATTGGTATAGTCAAGGTATTATTTTTATTCATGATTTGTTAGATGATAATGGCTTTTTCTTATCTTATATTGGTTTCATTAATAAACACAGAGTTAAAATTACATTAAAAGGTTATAATAAGGTATGCAATGCTATACCTACTGGATTGTTAAGAATAATCCAAAGCAGTTTTTCTGATCTTTTATCTAGACCAGTAGTTTCTCTTCCCTCTTTGAAAATATGTAATGTTGACCTTTTAGACCATAAGTGTAACAACAAACTTATTTATAAAGAACTTAAACGTATCATCACTGGTGATTATAAATGTTATTTTTTGGGAGATGTTGAAACCTCAGTAAAGCACAAAGCTTTTACCCGTTATATGGTTTACCCAGTTGCTCCAAAGGTCAAGGAGACTCATTATAAAATTATGTTTAGGATATATCCAGTTAGTGACTTTATACAAAAACGATTTCATTTCGATGTAGATCCTTGTGGTTTCTGCTCTTCATTTCCTGAAACACTTGATCACCTTTTCTTTTATTGTGAGGTTTCTTCTAAATTTTGGTTTGATACACATAGCTGGTTGTCAGTAAAAATGGAGACAGTTTCTCCTATAACCTAGCAAGATGTGCTCTTTTTTAAATGTGATTTAAATTCATCCTTCTCTGATGTTGTGAATTTTGTTTTGTTGATGGGTAAATATCATATACATACTTGTAAATGGAAAAAATGTAAACCTTCCTTCAATATATTTTTATGCGAGTTTGTTAAAATGTTTCAGAGCTTAAAATGCCTCAAAACACTTAATAGAAAATCTGAAAGGTTATGTTTCTCTTTGTCAAAATATCTGTTATTTTAATTTTTTTTAGATTTTGACTACAATTTTGGTTTCATCCTTGCTCCTTGTTTTTGTGTTGTTGTTTTGTTTTTTGTTTTTTATTTGTGTTTATTTATTTATGTATTTATTTATTTATTTTTCTCTCTTTAATGTAAACTTTGTGCTCGTCTATATGAAAGTGTCTTACATTGTTGGTTCCCTGTCTTGTTATGTAAATTAAGCAATTAAAAAAAAAAAAAAAAAAACATGTTATTCTCTGCCAAGCTGAGAGAGGCAGACAGTTTAATAACAGAGCACTCCCACACAGCATACAGAGAGGACACGGTTATATAAACACAGGCACATACACTCAACAAGCATCTCACCAAAAAATAAAAGCTACAGCCGCACAGTTGCCACGACAACTGAAAGGGTAGCAAAACCAAAGAGCATCCATCCATGATAAAAAGTGTAAGCTCTGGTGAGAAATGACAAATGCAGAAGCACAGAGGAGAGAGCAAAGAATAAAATTACGATTTTGGATTCTAAGCCAAGAGGACACTGGTTTTCTTTTGCTAAAGAAAGGAAACTTTGCTTCTGTAAACACAACAATGGTTCTCGCGAGACTGATTAAATATCAACAGCCATTCACTGCCATTATAAAGTCTGGAAGAGCCAGGACATTTTTTAATGTAACTCTGATTGTATTTGTCTGAAATAGGGTTGGAACCTAGAACTGGTTCTTTTTCAGAACTGGTTCTGGTCTTTGAAAAGAACCGAAAACGGTTCTGGTGCGACATGTGACCAAGCGCTGTGAGCAGTCTTCCGCCAGTGTTCTGACGATTCAGCGTTTCCCATAAAAGATGTCACAAAGCAAATAACAGAAATGCAGCCACTTGCTGCCACTAAATTACATTATATTTGTCCCATATTGTTATTAATATACATACTCACTTCAACTTGGACCACTAAATAAACAGACTGCAATTTTTATGTAAATATGAGGGTTAGATTATTTAGTGTACAGGTCATTTTTAAGAGTGATAAACAAAGTGATAAATAGTATTTATTTTAATGCATTTTAAATGTTAATAATGTGGAAACCACTCATTGCATCACACCATCTCCTTACTGCATTATTATTTGTAAAATAGCGGCTTTATGGAGTGTGTGTATACATGGTTATAAGTATAACAGTTTATATTTCATTAATTGAGGGAAACCTTTAAATTAAGTTGACAGTAACTAATAAACAGTATTGAGCATTGAGTATTGTGCATTTTTCTTTACCACTGTTTTTCAAAAGTTGTTTAATGATTTTAATGGAACCGGAATCGGAACCGGAACCGTTAGGTAGAACCGAAAAATTTCTAACGATTCCCAACACTAGTCTGAAAGAAAGTCAGATACTGTACACTTAGGATGATTTGAGGGTATAAGTAAATCATGGGGTAATTTTCATTTTTGGGTGAACTATCCCTTTTAATGGGTCCTATTATGCTCTTTAACAAAGTCTTGATTTTATTTTGGGGTGTACTATACAGGCTTTCATACTAGGTTGTTCGAAAAACACAATATTGTTCACAATCACATATTTTACATTATAACAACAACTCTCTCCCCAGTCTGGCATGAACGGCTCGAATAGTTCCTGTATCAAATGATGGCCTGGATTCTGAAATACGAAATGTGCTGTGATTGGTTAGCTGGGTCAGTGTGTGCTGTGATTGATTAGCTGGGTCAGTGTGTGCTGTGATTGGTTAGCTGGGTCAGCGTGTGTTGTGATTGGTTAGCTGGGTCAGTGTGTGCTGTGATTGGTTAGCTGGGTCAGCGTGTGCTGTGATTGGTTAGCTAGGTCAGCGTGTGTTGTGATTGGTTAGCTGGGTCAGCGTGTGTTGTGATTGGTTAGCTGGGTCAGCGTGTGTTGTGATTGGTTAGCTGGGTCAGCGTGTGTTGTGATTGGTTAGCTGGGTCAGCGTGTGTTGTGATTGGTTAGCTGGGTCAGCGTGTGTTGTGATTGGTTAGCTGGGTCAGCGTGTGTTGTGATTGGTTAGCTGGGTCAGCGTGTGTTGTGATTGGTTAGCTGGGTCAGCGTGTGTTGTGATTGGTTAGCTGGGTCAGCGTGTGTTGTGATTGGTTAGCTGGGTCAGTGTGTGTTGTGATTGGTTAGCTGGGTCAGCGTGTGTTGTGATTGGTTAGCTGGGTCAGCGTGTGTTGTGATTGGTTAGCTGGGTCAGCATCTGTTGTGATTGGTTAGCTGGGTCAGCGTCTGTTGTGATTGGTTAGCTGGGTCAGCGTGTGCTGTGATTGATTAGCTGGGTCAGCGTGTGCTGTGATTGATTAGCTGGGTCAGCGTGTGCTGTGATTGATTAGCTGGGTCAGTGTGTGCTGTGATTGATTAGCTGGGTCAGTGTGTGCTGTGATTGATTAGCTGGGTCAGTGTGTGCTGTGATTGGTTAGCTGGGTCAGTGTGTGCTGTGATTGATTAGCTGGGTCAGTGTGTGCTGTGATTGATTAGCTGGGTCAGTGTGTGTTGTGATTGGTTAGCTGGGTCAGCGTGTGCTGTGATTGATTAGCTGGGTCAGTGTTTGCTGTGATTGATTAGCTGGGTCAGTGTGTGTTGTGATTGGTTAGCTGGGTCTGTGTGTGCTGTGATTGATCAGCTGGGTCAGTGTGTGCTGTGATTGATTAGCTGGAGCGTGTGTTGTGATTGGTTAGCTGGGTCAGTGTGTGTTGTGATTGGTTAGCTGGGTCAGTGTGTGTTGTGATTGATTAGCTGGGTCAGTGTGTGCTGTGATTGGTTAGCTGGGTCAGTGTGTGCTGTGATTGGTTAGCTGGGTCAGTGTTTGCTGTGATTGATTAGCTGGGTCAGTGTGTGCTGTGATTGATTAGCTGGGTCAGTGTGTGTTGTGATTGGTTAGCTGGGTCAGCATGTGTTGTGATTGGCAGCACTCGGTGCCTGGTCAGGAAATGTCATGCCCCTTACCATAGCTGCCTGCGAGCTTCAGTGTAAATATTGCGTCAAAATCAAATCAATTTGAGCGTGATTTAAACCCAGATGATTGTAACCACTCTTAAGTTCATCTGCCTTGGGAAAGCTAGCATGTCTCCAACAAAGTGATAACACTCTTTGCCTTCTCTAGTGCAGCTCAACCAGGTCTTGTCCCATTCATCGATATCTGTGATATCACAAATCCTGGAAAATATGCGTTGTAGTCCAAACGAGTCGTTCGTTGTAGTTTTTGAAAAGTAATTTCTGTTAAAATATCTCCTTTTGAATTGGTCTTTGAGATTTGTAAATTTGCAGATATTTTTATGCTCAAACAGCAACATTACAGACTAACTAAAGTTAAACAAGACATGTTTATAATCTGTCAGTCAAGTCCAACTAAGACTTTGACATCTAATACCCGACAAAGATCAGGGCAGAAAGACAGCAGCCTAACGGCAGGCTTATGTCTAGACTTGGTCAGCGAGGGTCACAGCAGGCATGTCGGTTGGTGACGTCTTACCCTGGGTGCATGTTGTTCTGCTGGGTCTGCAGTCTGGTCTTCACCAGATCCAACGGCTGGAACAGCAGAGTGGAGCACGTGCCGCTGAGAGAGCCGCACATGAAGGCCTTCAGGGCAGGATAAGCCTGAGAGGACAAACACAGAAAGACAGAGTTTGAGGAAATAAGGATTGAAAGACAAGACAAGGGTTAAATTTAGAAAAGAGTATGAGGGGATGGATATAAAATGTGGGTTATGGCAGAGAAGTCAAATAATTGTCGGATGAACAGAAAGATCACATGACAAAACTAGAGTTTAAGAGAATACAATTAAGGCAGCACCTTAAAGGGGTCATATTCAACACAGTACTACAATTTTGTTTATTTTCCTTTAAGTCTACTTATAATTTTAGTCCAAATTTGTTGCACCAAAAACAGTTATAGTTTAGATCTATGACCATCTTTCACCTCTGACCCTTAGAATAAAACAGGTTGTTTTTGCTAGTGTTCATTTAAAGATGAAATGTGTAATTCCTGAAACAGTAGGGCTGGCTATCAATACATATTTACAGATTTGATTCTCATTTACAAGCTCGATCCAGCTCATTTGAGTATTTTCCAACTGTGCATTTTTTGCTCACATACGAAAGAAATCTCTCATCAAATCCTGTAAATTATAGAAGACAGTGCTTCAGACTAATTCAAACAGCGACTTTATAGACATCTATATGTTAAACCTGTCTAATGAATGACTGACCTCATGAATATTATATTTTGTATTGTTTTTCTCTCACTGCTGTATTGCTGATTGTTTGTCTACATCCTTCTTAGATTAGATAATAAAGTAAAGATTTTTATATAAAAAAAACAAAGGCCTTCACTACAAAATACCATTTGTGCGGCCCCCACACGACCTGAAAAGTGAAGCTAAAAAAATTGAACGGCATCTGGTGGCTGGCTGCAGTCGTAAAAACCCCGCCCTCTTTATGTAAACAAATGGGATTTAAGCCAAACTAAATAATCCAATTACCCTTCAAATATGTTTTTCCTGAAGATGTTTTCCATCATTTTAAGTAGTTCTCTAGTCAAGTTAACGTATGTTCAAGTTTGGTTTCACTTTTCAATAGTGGAAGGAAGCGGAGAGTCAAGGCCTCGATATACTTCAAACTAAATCGAAGAACGAACTGATATGATGTCATTTCCAACAAAACCAGCCAGAAACGAAGTTCGCTTTGAGTTTGTTTCGGCAATTCGAAACAGCTGACCAAAGTGAACATTCTGGAGGAGTTTGTTATGGCTCCTAAACACCTTTGAGCTTCCATTGGTCCGTGGCAGTTACACAATCAGTGAGTGTGTTATGAAACTCCACCTTCTTTGACATGCAATTTTTTCCCACTGGTTTGTTTCTCATTCTATGGAGTTCTGACCATAGAACACCATCTCCTGAATACACTGGAGTGTCAAATAGCTGAGCTGGCACAAATATATCCACACCTGTATGATCGCTCGCGGAGAGACTTTAAAGATTCAGAAAGCATTTAATTCCTTGCAACGAAGCATGGTGTCGACGACCCAGAGTTATGCAAAAAGTAATGTAGAGAAACATCCGAGACAAGTTTTCCAAAGCCATGAAAAAAATGAAAGGAATGAGTAAAGATATAAGGTGGCAAGTACCACATACATGCATTTCAAATAAATGTTACACCATACTGCTGCTGCTGTTGTTCTTTCAATAAACAATATTTAAAGGGTATACAATAAATGAAATGCCAAACGAATATACAATAAACCTTTGTTTTTATCAAAAGTAAATCATGGCACCACATAAAATTTAAAGAGGTGTAACAATTTATCCAGTTTAATAAAATAAATGAACAGTAATAAAATAAAGTAACAAACTGACTTTTCAGACTATGGCTACGTTCACACTGCAGGCTGAAACGAACCAATTCCTATTTTTTTACCCCTATGCGACCTGTATCTGATCTTTTCATGACAGTCTGAACGACCTGGCCACATGTATCCGACCCGTACGTCATTTATAAGCTACAAACGTCATAATTCTGCGTTGAAGTAGGCGGGAACGAGAAGATAAACTGATGAATTCTGTATTAGTGAAGCCACTCACATCAGTATCCCACCACTCCTGGATGCGACTCCGCACCCACACGTTTCTCTGTATCGACGTTGCTAACACTGCTCCACAAAACGCCATGGCCAAAAACCTTGCTCTCCTCCTTCTTTTTAATTTTCTTCTTAAAATGAGAAGATTGTAATTGTGCTGGCTCCGTTGGGAAAATAACTTTAATATTGCAAAAAGAGCTCCGCTGTTGACTACACTGTTGTTGACATCCATGTTTAACGGTAGCTACTTCCGCAAACAACGAGTGACGTCGTTGAGCGTTGAGTACTCTTCTGCGCATGCGGGTCACTTCTGGGTCATTTCACGTTCACACAGGAGATCACAAAAGGTCGCATTTAATTGGAAATGTGAACGGCCTTGCAAAAAAAAAAAATCGCATTTTTTTTAAAAAATCGGAAATTGAGCATTAAGCCTTGCAGTGTGAACGTAGCCTATGAGCCATTCAGACTTCCCATAAATTACTGATTATGGAAATAGAATGGTTCTTTAGTATTGCAAACATGATACTTGACTGAACTGCTGGTAATCATTATTCTTTTGTCTATAATATTCTGAGCATTGGGCCAGTCTCACACCTAGATTGCCTACCCTTCATCATTTCATTGTTGTTTTGTTTAGGGGATACGTGCGAGCATCGCGATATGTTATTGTTTACATTAATCTTCACCCTGCCTCCAACAGCACGGGGATGTTGGAATGTTTGGAAACAGTATATCGTCGCACAGCCTTTTCAAACTTCTTTTTGCCCCCAAACAAAGAACGTAAATGAACTTTGTTCGAAGTATATCGGGGCCTTCATCGTCCATCTATTTTTACAGTCACCAAAATAAAAGTTTGGTTTAACTTAAATATATAACCAAAAAAAATGCAATATTGTGTTGTAAATGAAATTATTTTGTATTTTATTCAATTGATTAGACAAGCTTTCTGATTATTAAAATGAAGGGGAAAAAACAATTTTGTTAAGTAGAAATAAATATAAAACAAAACAAAATAAAACAGACCTGTAAAAAATAAAATAAAAGACACATCATATGGCTGAAAAATGGAAACATGGGCATCCATATGCTAATGTCATCAAGGAGTGCAGTCATAAACCCCGCCCTCTTTATGTAAACGAATGGGATATGAGCCAAACTAAATAATCTAATTACACTTCAAATAAGTTTTTACTAAAGATAGTTTCCATCATTTTGCAGCTTGGTTTTCATTAACATTCTGGGTGGACTAGGAAGGCATCTCTGCATTGTAAAAGTTTTATTTCATAAGAGCAGAATAATTCAGTTTTCCATGTAATGCCCCCTTTAACAAGCTTCTGCATCTACTGCAAGGGCACTTAAAAAACACCACAGTGACCAAAAGTGACACCACAGATAAAAGGATATTCTCACACACTGAATATCCATCCTATATTTACAGCCCTGCATGGACACCAAACCTTACAATACAATTATGCAATGTACATTTATGCAAAAAAGTAATATGATGTTTGTGTATGACCACATGTACACATGAACGCACATCAAAACTGGCCATAATAAAGAATCACACCCAACACAGATGCACAACCGCACACTGACACTGTCAGCAACATCACACGCACACTGACATGCACATTAAGACTCGGGCACTGCCGACAGACTCCTTGGAGCACTGAGATTCATTTAAAAGCATGAAAACAGAAGACACAAGTGAAAGCCAGACGCACACACAACTGCACAGAAGCACACACCAGAGAAACATACAGTGAACCACTGACTAATCTGCCCTACCTTTCCCAGGCTGCTGGCAGATTTGGGATGAGGGTCCTTTTTCTCTTGCATCTCTATCTCTCTCTCTCTCTCTCTCTCTCTCTCTCAAACTCACTCACTCTTTCTGCTACCACTAACAGCACATGACAGAGTTAGCCCCCGACTCTCTCCTCTCAAACACAAAACCCACAAATCTCTCTTTAACCCCCTCCCACCCAGCAGCAGGAGATTCAGCGGCTTAATCCACAAGCTTCCAAGCTTGCCGATCTCGGCACTGGCTTTCTCCACTCCTTAGCATACCTAAACGCACATCCGTGGTTTCAGTCCCCCCGTTTGTGTTCCAGATCAAGTGCTTTCAGAACAGTGTGAGTCATGCAGTCGCTGAAGGCATATGTATATTTGTGTGAGTGTGTGCTTGTGTGGATGTGACAGAGGAAATGTGGGTCATACATTGGATGCATGTATCAGATTATTCCAACATAGGTTCAGGCGGGTAGCACAACAAAGAAAATGACTTTCAGATATTTATATGCCTTTTGCACATAAAAAAAGATTTTGTGCTGAGAAAAGCAATGCCACTAAAACATGCACACTCCCTCAGCCTACCAATACACATAATGTCGGACAAAACAACAATTCTGCTGGTTTTTGGCCCTTTTGAGACATTCAACATCAGCCGGTGACTATGACAGATTGGTCAGTAAACACATGTAGAAGTTTTTTCATCAGTTAAAATATACTTAAATATTAATATTAAAATATTTTAGTGAATTCGGAATTTATATTGTGTAAAATAAGTGTGTATGTTTCTTTCAGTATCAGTGAAATTTATTATGTCTTGACTTTATGTTTTATTTTGAACAACCACTATTCTCTCCACAAAAGAATGTCACACATTCAAGTTGATGTTACTGTTTAGTAAGCAATCAGCATTGCAGAATATATCAGAAAAGAATGTCACCGTCACTTTTTAATAGCCAGTCAGTTTAAGTAGCTCAATCTCAGGCTATTCTAATATATTCACCTTCAAGTTATTCAACATTTCACATTTCACTTCAGTAAAACAAATCTACAGTAAAGCACACATCCTTAGCACCAACTCACCAGGGCAACCTCCATTTCAGATGGAAAGGGTGATGATGATGAAGCTTGCACAGAGGAAGAGCTCAACTCCCGCCCTTTGATCTCTTCTATTGCCGATGGGTGATGTCTGAGACGTTAAAGCTTTGATTCCAGACTGTATGAGGGAGAAATAAATTTAATACCCATCCTGCTTAAGTAAGCACTGCTATAATCACAAACAACAAAAGCACACAATCAAGACAAACTAGTCGTTGGGGGAATGTGTGTGTGTGGGAGGGGGGTTAAGTTATATTTAATAAAGTTTAACTTACCTGTCTCTTATGGACAGAAGAAGGGAGAATGAATGAGGACTGATCTTCATCATGATTCTCGTTTTTTCTGTCACTTTACGCACAGCTGTCAACAGTAACGTTACATACGGAGCCGACAAATTTAAACACAGAAATCGCCATTTAATTTATTATAATATTACATTAACATGTAGAAATCTGCAGCATACCACAGATTTAAATGTCAAATAAAAACAAACTAACGCTACTAAAGCAGATCTTAGTAAAAGCTAATGCTAATTTCTCTGGCCCAGCATACTTCAAATATATCCTGCAACGGATAAAATGTATATTGTTTTCTTCATAAAATACAAAACTGTCAATAAACACATTAGAAAATATTGGAGATAAAGTGGTGCACTACACGTCAGCTGATTTATGTCAGTTAGCCGGTAATGAAAAAAAAAAAAAAAAAAAAAGTTAGCCGGTAATGCTAAGTCACCTCTCACTCCATCACAAGCCATAAACTTTACCTTACATAACGTTACAGTTGTTCCGTTTTCCAGTAACGTTATCTCAAAAAATGTTTCCGGCAATCAATGAAACGTTTACTAAATTTGTGGTGAAACAGCAGGCGTTCGTTACACTACAGTTTTCAACATCACATTCCTGCTCGGACACAGTGAGCAGTGAGTTTGGAGCGGAGCTACGCTTGCGCGAGAAAGTTGTGCGTTGTTTGCGTAACTCCTGCGTAACTTACTAGACGCGTAATCTGCAGAACAACGCGCAAGAACCGGTTTCAGCTCGATTATTCCAGCGGCACTCGGGGGAGAGACACTTGATGCCCTCCCACTGAAGCTCGGAGGTAAATGTCTTCCCAAACTAGTGTTGTCAAAAGACCCGGTACTTCGGTACAAAGTCGGTACTAAAAAAAAAATGTATGTGACGGTACCAGGTTTCTTTAAGTACCGGTAGTACCGAGGTCCCGTTCAAACCCGGTTCAGCGCTATGATTTCCGCGCTATGTGTTCTGCGCGTCTCCGTGTGAATTAATGAATGGCAGAGACGTGCGGGTTTGTTTACTACATAGACTGAAGCGCATGACGCTTGCATTAATTTCAGCATCTGAGCTTCAGAGTTCTCTCTCCATCAAGCGATCTGAACTTTTCAGTTCATCTCAATGGACGCACAGCGCACCTGTATTTGATGCTCTGTAAACTCTTTGTGAAGACGCACGACTCACCGTCGCTTTGCTGATAGCGCTGTTTCTCACACATGCAAAGAGAGAGAGAGAGCGAGAGTCTTACCACGCTGAATCGACACGCTATATGTAAACTATTCTTTGTTGTCTTCTCCAGTCAAAATAATGGAGTTCATATAGAATTATTCATATTCATTTTCGAACAAGCAGAAGACATAACGGTTTCTCCGGTAGTGGGCGGAGCTAATGCGCAAATGGCAATTTCATTGGCTGGCGCTGATCTCTTACCGTCCCTGTTTTGATTTCAGCAAATCATTTTGACCGAACGCAGACAACGTGATTAATATTCATGAACCCAGCAGCTCATCAATTCATAGTGCATTGTATATACATTGGTATGATAGTAGAATTAGTAGTAGTATTGTCTTTTAATAATAATTAATATGATCTATTACTATTTTTTTTACAGAAACCCTCAATGACCAAAAATATCTTAAGCATCACCACCAGTCTTAAGTTCAGTTAAAATGACAAATATGCATTCATTAGCTAGACCTAAAAGTTAATTTTTACATCAAGGCATTGTGCTAGAAATATTACTATTATTTAGTAAAATGTATGTGATGCTGCTACGACTGTTGAAAAAAATTATAATACTTTATTTTTTAGAGAAATAAATCACAATATTTCTTCCATGTTTTAATTTTAATAGCAAATCCCCTTTATTTACCAAAAATAAAATGTGTTTAAATTTCAAAAAAATAAAAGACAAATTAAATTTGGGTGAAACTTGTAGAAAAACTTTAAACACAGTTGTAAATAAGTATAAAGAATGGCATTGGTTTTATTTTTAGTGCTAAAAAGTTATTTTTATTTTTAATTAGCATATTTTTGTTTTGCTTTGGTACCGAAATTGGTACCGAGAACCGTGGATTTTCACTGGTATCGGTACCGAATACTGAAATTTTGGTACCGTGACAACACCATCCCAAACACCGAATTGATTTAACACTGATGACATCTCTTGTGATAAATTGGGCATTCTTTCGAAATAAACGAAAGTTAAGCCATGGGTTTTAAAAAACGTATTTTTTAATTGCCTATTAGAAATATTAATAAAGACTGCAGTTTATTACTGGTATTAGTCATTGATTGAAGAGTCTTCCCCTTTTTAGTGCAAGAAACCCCATCAAGACTTTGGTTATAAACCCAGAAGCCAATTTAAAATAAAGTACAGTAACGTTACATTTATTACATAAGCTAAAGTTACACAGAAGCAACCCAGCATTTCCAAACGGCCACCCAAGTAATAATACAGGTTCAGCCAATTCAAGATAAGAGTCCTGATAGATTTCGTTTTAGTAAAAAAAAAAAAAAAAAAAACACAAGTTGTGTTTTTCTTTTGCGCATTATTGGTATTTTGGTTACACAAATAACATTTTAATTTAATTAAATCTCAATTCATAGTAAACTATTGTAGTTTCTGGCTGGGATGCCTCACACATAAAGAACAGTCAAAGAACATTATTTGACATTCTTCATCTTCAATGTATAGATTTTACTAGTATCAGTAAAATATGCGTCCCATTCACCGAGAGACACTGTGACAAAGCAACCATTTAAATGCTGTAATTTTGCATAATTTACAATGCATAATAATACGTTATACATGTAATTAAAACAAATTCAGATAACATTTTTAAGAATCACAATATGCGTCACATAGACCAGTTTTGTGCTGTGGGTAACAGGAGGATTTTCCACCTGGCCACCAACGCAAGTACATTTCAAACCTGTGGGCAGCACTGAACCATTTTATTATAAATATTTTATGAATGTGCCTTTATAATGTTTCCATCTACAGTCTTTCAGTTATCAGAGATCTTTAACCATTTGATCACTTTAAATCATTAAAAAAAAATCTTGTCTAAGGAGATACTGCTGCGTTTGGAAGAATTAGAGGTAAAATTGAGGGTACAAAAGACAAAGCTTTAATCAGATGTAATGAAACCATAGGTGACATTAAAAGTGAGAGGAAAAGATCTTTTCAATTGTTCCAAATACAGTCAGTCCACAACAATTGTACTGAAGTTTGACAATTTATGGGTCTATCAAGATTCTCCAAATGGTGCCATTAAACATACATCAGGATAATGTATACAGTATAATGTAATATGCAGAAAAATACCATATGACAGATTAATTTTAGCAAATACATTTAAAATTGAATACAAAAAAAAGTTTGAGTACAAGTGAAAACTTTTACACACCCCACCACCTAAATTGTGAACTTCAAAAACAGAGAGAGAGAAAAAAAAAAAAAAACACATTTAGTTTGCAGTAATACATGGTGTACAAATCCTGAGAACTCTCAAAAACATTAATAATATATGTAATTAAGGCAATCAGTCTTAATTTTAAAACCGTAGAAGAGGTGGAAAAGTGCCCGTTAATCTATTAGGAAAAAGGCTTAATTGGTGCTGAAGTGCTCTTGAAACAAAATTAATCTCTTTGGCTGATGAGTAATATTTCTCTTAATCCTGGATGTATTATTATCATCATCATCATGTAATGAAAATTCTTCCCATTATCAATTATAAAAATTTTCCAACATTTAATTTACTTTGAAAGTGGATAAATACTTTGTCTTCCCCGTAAAATATAAATATTCAATATTTATTCAAATGCATTGTAAGGCAGTTATCAACAGGGCAAGACAAATTACGCCAAATGAACTTTCAGTTTCACTGGAAATATAAATGTTTGATAAATGGCAAAATGAAAGAGCTTTCCTCATCCTAAATTCTCTTTTTTTTTTCCCTTGGATGCAAAGTTATGGCTTGGATAATTGTTTGGCTCCGAATCTGCTTTAAAACATTGAAAATTACAGTGAAAACCCCATTAAAGGATACGGTTGCCCTTAAAGCATACAAATTTCATTTAAATTTGAAACTTCGTGGCAAATAGATCCTCATCTGTAACACCACTTTGAATTTTACTCCGGAGTTGGCTCTGACCCCTCACTTTTCAGACTGTTCTCCTCATCACTATCCACACCCGAGCGTCCAGCTGTACGACGTACGTTGACATTAAAATCTCCACGCCTGAAGACAAACATAAGTCATACAAAAAAAAAAAAAAAAAAAGGCATAAAAATGTAAAACCGATGTTTGTTGTAGTCATGGTTCTTTGTCATTCTTCCACAAAGCAGCGGAGTACACACCTGAGTTTGTTCTTTAGGGTGCTGACCTCTCGGTTCATAAGATTAGCAGACTCTGTGGCATCTTCCAGCTCTCTCTGCAGCTTCCTGCGGGAGGCGTTAGCTCGAGACGCTTCCTCCTCAGTCTCCTCTAGCTGCCTCTTCAACTGCTTCATACGCGAGTTCAGCTTCTCAGTCTGACAGGAAGGGGAAGATTTCTTTATTAATGGCATTTCAAATACAGCGCTTTTATGATACTTACATTTCAGCTGTCCACCATTAAGAGTAAAACTTCATTACTATTAAATAGGAATATTAACTAGCAATAAAGACAACAAAACAGGTCTTGAATTTCTATTAGCTTTAATGGTCCAAGTGGATCAAATCACCTTAATCTGAGAATGTATAAAGATCAAATTAAGACTCTGCCTTGGCTTTGCAGTAGTTTGAACTCTTACTGTATTATAAATTAAATGCACAACCTACCTCATTTTTGTATTGTTCTGCATTGCGTCTCTCATCATCAACCTGCAGTAAGATCTCTTTGAGTTTCTTCTCCGTACGCCGCACCTGTTTAGTGGACTGCTGCCTCTCCCTGAGAGAGAGTAAATTAAAGGGTTAGTTCACCCAAATATTAAAATTTTGTCATTGAGTCACCCTCATGTTGTTCCAAACCGTTCATCTTTGGAACACAGTTTAAGATATTTTAAATTTAGTCCGAGAGCTTTCTGTCCCTCCACTGAAAATGTATGTACGGTGTACGGTCCATGTCCATAAATGTAATAAAAACATCAAAGTAGTCCATGTGCCATCAGAGGGTTAGTTGGAAGCATCGAAAATACATTTTGGTACAAAAAAATAAAAATAGTGACTTTATTCAGCATCGTCTTCTCTTCCGGGTCTGTTGTGAGCGCGACTGCTCTGACTGTTGACGAACGACGCTGCTGATATGTTTTTGTTATTGGGCGCCAGAAAACATGTCATTAATGACATAATTTTAATATTTGGGTGAACAAAGTAAACCACTGACACATGTTATAATACTAAAAAAAATAAAGACCTTACAACAAGCTGACAACTGAAATGTTATTGGGGGATTTGAGGTGTAATCATGCTGTGCAAGTCTATAATGATATCTGTATATTATGCCAGACTGTGTGGGTTTGAAAGTTGCTGCCATTAACAAACCATCTACCATCACTCACTTCATCTCATTATCCAACTGCTCTTCGAGCTGTGGGATCTTGGCCTCCAGAGCAGCAATAGTGGACTTGTACTTGCTTTTCACAGCTGCCTCTAAATCCTGAAGCTTCTGCTTCAGGTCCTTGTTCTGGCGGTCCAGCTGAGAGCGCAAACCCTCCAGACGCTGGCTATTACCACGCTCTGCAGACAACTCCACTGTAACCTGCTCAGCCTGACGTTAAACCAAAATAAAGCCACAGAGAATAAATGAACACCATTTGAAGTGTTCCCAAATCTCAGCAGTCATCTCATGAAGCTCTCTGTATTCTACCTGCAGTGTTGCTTTTTTAAGTCGATCATTGACCATTTCCACATTGAGATGTTCCTCCTCAAGTTCTTCTTCAAGCTGAGCAATACGTGCCTCCAGTCTCCTCCTGTCATCACTGCTTAGTGAGCTGGCAGAGGAAAAAAAAAATGAAACAAAAACAACCCTATTTAAACCACACAACACTGTGAGATAACCAATACACTTCGATTTTCTAGGACACGCTACATCACATCTCAGTGACAGCAGGTAACTCACCTCTTGGCATTCTGGCTATTGAGCTCATCCTGCAGTTCATCTCGTTCTTGTTGGATTTGTCTCTTTGCTCTGTCAGCAGCAGCCAGATCCTACAGAGAGAGGGAAAAAAAGGGGGAAAGGTTTTCTGCATGCACACACTTAAAGAATCATATTCTTCTAAACAAACAATTAATTAGGCCCTGGCTGCAACAATTCTGATCCAACAAATTCAAACCTCATGCAGCTGCATGATGTCAGCCTCCATGCTCTTGATCTTGCGCTCATTTTCTTTGGCCTGGTTAAGAGCCTCATCTCTGGACAGACGCAGTTCCTCAACCTCTCTCATCTGATCTTTCGTCTGGGCCTGCAAAGCAATAGAGGAAATTACACTGATACCACATTGAAGCCACGGCCACTGCATGTGCGCCAATTATTTTATTCCACATGCAAAAGTACAGATCTGATTTCTAGTCCCTGAAACCAGAAACTTCGCCACCACTTTAATACAAAAGTGATGGCCATATGCTCATGCAGAATGTATATTTGTATACCTGTAGTTTCTTGAGCTGTCTGAGGGCCTCATCTCGAGCCTTGTTGGCATTGTCGATCTGAGCAGCCAACTCTGACAGATCCAGCTCAAGCTTCTTGCGCACAGATACGGCCTGAGCCCGCTGTTTCCTCTCATCTTCAAGCTCCATCTCCATCTCACGCACCTGACATATTCAAGAATAATACAAGTAGACATGATCATCTCCCAGTTTCCCCAACATCTCATCGATTAACACTGTTCTGCAGAGGTCAGGCAGATGAGCACATACCTGTTTGACTAGCTGCTTCCGTTTCTCCTCACCCTGCTCATCTCTGCTCTGCAGGTCTCTCTCAAACTGCGCCTTCGTGGCCTGCAAGTTGACCTCCAGGCGCAGTTTGGCATCTTCTGTGAGCTGCAGTTCATCCTCCAGCTCTTCCAGCTGAGTCTTCATTTCCGCTAACTGCTGTTCCATTCCTCGTTTGGCCCGCTCAAGCTCATGTACCTTAAAAGAGAAATAAAAAAAATTGCGCACAACTAAGATAAGGGGCAAGAATAAATCATGACTAATACTTTTAGCAAACTGAATTTTTAGAATTTAAATGAACAGATGTTTTGGCAATGACAATAATAGCTCTGTTCCAAAACGTTAGCATGTTGTAAAGATAATTAAATGGCAGCTTGTTAGGTTTTGGAACAGTTGTCGTCTAAAAATACATGTTAGACTTATAATGCTTCGGTTTCACATACACTCTTTCCAGCATCATCCTTGGATGACATCAGGTCCTCCATCTCGGTTTTGAGCTGTTTATTGACCCGCTCCAGTTCATCCTTCACGTCGGTAATGGCCTCCAACTCTCGAGTCAGAGTCAGGGCTCTGGTCTCTTTCTCGCGTGCCTCTGCCTCAGCACGATCCTTCTCCTCCGCGTACTTCTGAGAGATGTTTTTCTCCTCTGCCAGCATCTGCACAAATTGATGTATTTTATCACTTAAAAAGACTGCAAGACTGTAAAGGTGATTAAACACTTTCAAAAACACCCAGAGAAGTAGCATTCAAAATTTCCATATCTTGTCCATTAATAGAAAATACACATGCTCAATTTACAGATAAACACTGTTGTCTACCTGGTCAAACTTCTTCTGTTTGCGTTCTAGCTCCTGAACGGTCTGACGCAGATGAGCCTGGTCTAGCAGGACATCATCTAGCTCTCGCTGCAGACGAGTCTTGGTCTTGTCCAGTTTATCGTAGCCAGCATTCCTTTCTTCCAACTGCTGCACGAAGTTTTCCACCTCCCTCTGCAATTTCTTTTTCCCTTCCTCCACGCTTTCTAGGTTCTGGGCCTCTTGCTCGACCTTTTTCTTCATATCTGCCAACTGAGAAGCAAAAACAATAAGAACAGTGCTCTCAAAGACAAACTGCTCCTAGACCAGCATCACCCAGAAGATGTCCACAGACTCAATGGTGCATGCACCTGAGCTTGAGCAGTGTGCAGCTGCTTTTCAAAATTCTTCTTGCTCTCCTCTTCCTCCTCCAGCATCTCTTTCAGGTTGTTCTGTTCATCCTCCAGTTGCCGAATACGAGTGGAGAGTGCAAGCTTCTGCCTAGTCTCCTCCTCCAGTAATGCCTAACCACAGAGAAAATATATAAAATAAAAATAAAAATAACTTTTCAAAAAAAAAAAAAAAAAGTTTTATCAGCAATACTGGTAAAACAATCAGCTATTTGAAAGTCCACCATTGATGTTAAGAGCAAGCAAGTGCACAATAGTGCATGACCGAGTTGTACCTGTGTGTCTTTAAGTTGAGATTCAACAGTAGAACAGTCTTTTGCAGCTTTGATGGATTTGCTCTCCACTTTGCTCAAGGTACCTTGAACAGCTTCAAGCTCCACCTAATCATTGATACAGAAAATTATAGGATTTTTCATGGAGGCATGAGTTTCCACTAAAATGTGCAATTGTCCAAATATCTTTAAGATTCTTTTAAGTTTCAATACCTGCATCTTTGACACTTTATCAGCCATTTCCAGTTTCTGTCTCTCACTCTCTCCATATTTGACCTGGAGCTCCTGGAGCTGCGATTCGGCTTTCTTCCTACGGTGCTCGGATTCGTTTTTACCTTGTGACAATGACTTAAGTTCGATCTGAAGTTCATTGCGTTCACTCTCTAGAGCCTGTTTAGCTTTGTCCACAGATGCTTTACTCTGAGGGATCCAACAGTGAAAGTCAGTCAGCATTTTTCTGCAGTTTGCTTTTGTGGATGGAAAGAATAAATGTACACTTCTCAGAAACACTACCTTTAAAATTAACTGGTTAAATATAAATCTGTGAAAAATCTGTACAAAAGTGCTAAATACATACAATATGCAACACTGAAATATATGGCAATCATAGAGCCAGCTTTTCAACTCAAGAAACACTCATATAAAAAAAAAAATTATAATCCTCGCAGCATTCACATGGTCTCACCTTTTTGGCCTGCTCAAGCTGTTCATTGATCTCCTCAAAGGCCTGGTTGTGTTTCTGTCGAACTTCAGCTAGCATCTGTTCATGTGAACGAGCCTCATCTTCCAGAGTCTTCTTCAGCTGAGACACTTCAGTCTCTCTCTTTGCCCTTCAGATAGAAAGTTAACAATTGTGAAGCTGATAAAGGATAGTGCAGTATCTTCATTTTCCTTTAAGAATGACATGCTACCATTGTGGAATTAACACCGATAATTCAACCGTAATTACCAGTCATAAATTAAACAAAAGTTCAGATTTGATAAAGCAAAATATCTCAAGTTATGTCTTCACTAGCCCAGTCAGTTTTCCTCATGGCTGACCTGAGTTCCTGCTGAGCAGCAGTAGAGTCCAGGGTGTCCTCGAGTTCGGTCTTCAGAGCTTCCAGCTCCTCTCCCAGGTCCCTGCGCTGTTTCTCTGCTTTAGTACGAGCAGCTTTCTCCAGCTCCAGATCTTCCTGCAGCTCTGATAGTTGGGCCTCCAACTCACGAATGTTCTTCTGGGCAGCGTTCTTAAGGGCAGCTTCCTCCTCAATCCTATAGTGAAAACAGTGTCATTTTTTTAGTAGCTAGAAATTAAGGCCATTAAAGTAAAAAAGGCAAAAGTGGAAGTGCAATGCTAATTCTCCAGTAAACCCTTATTTTTTTGTTAAGTTTTACTCACCTTGCTAGTGCAGCCTGGAGTTCTTCCTCTTTCTTGGCCAGCTGGGCACGGAGCTCTGCTATCTGAGCCTGCAGCTCTGCTATCTGATCATGCAACTCTGTAGAGTCACCCTCCAACTTCCGCCTGTTCTTCTCCAACTCTTGCCTCAGCTTCTCTTCCTTCCTTAAACGATCTGAGAACATAAAAAGGAGACATCATTTAACATCAAAGGGAGTATTTAAAAAAAAAAAAAGCAAAGATGTAGAGATCGAGAAAAGAGAACACAAAAACATGACTTTGTTATGGCAAATGTTATTTATTTTTTTCCAATCAGCATTTTTGGGCTGACTTTGAATTAATTTTTAAAAAAAAATGCTCGTTTAAAGTCCTGAAAACACTTACCCTCCAGGTCTGTAATCATAGCTTCATGTTTGTTCTTGAGTTTTTGCAAACTCTTGGATTTCTCTTCCTCTTCAGCCATGTTAATGGTGAACTCTGAAATTCTCTCCTCTAGCTGCTTTTTCTCCTGCAAGCACAGATACCCACACACAACTATAAAGGACAAGCACTTAATGGTTTCTGCAGCAGACTGCACCTAGTGCAGTCCTTGCAGGTGGGTTGAAGAGATGGCTGACTTTATATTCTGGTTGGAAATCAAGAAATGGTTCTTATTCAGGAAAGTCACTTGCTTAAAGCACATTTTTGGGAGAAAGTTATTGTAGTGGTAGTTAAATACTACATTTGTTTTGTGTAGAATTAGTCAAACTGTCTGGATCCAGAATCATAAGGTGGAATCAGAGACATGTTTGTTGACATTCATTTGAACAAGATGGCGCTGTGCATGGCTTCCTTGTTTGTAGCGCCTTGGTACTTTTACCATTTTTTTGTCCCGTTTTAAAGAAACATTTTCCCCCAATAAGCTTTACTAGGGATGAAAGCCAGAAGATCAGAAATGACACACCTAATCAATTTTTGCAGACTTTTCGGCATTCACATGTTTTGCTCCATCAGGGAAAACGATGGATTAGGTTTTTATATCAACGAAGGCTGGTGTACATGACAGTTTTAAAGATGTGCTGGCCAGAGTTGGAAGCTTTATTAACTGCAAGCCTTTTTATTCGCTGCAGGAGTTTCTCTCTTTTATCGTAGTGAGTGCATACATTCCTAAAACAGCTGGCACACAGAGCGGCATTACCCAGACAATGACATTCTATGCGATTTTAATAAAGCTAATCTCACCTGTTAATTGCCTTACAGAGATCACATGCCCTACCAGAGACAGCAATATACTGGACCCTTGCTACACAGTTTAAAGGATGCATACCACTCTGTCCCCTGAGCAGCTCTGGGACTCTCAGATCACTGTTTGGTTCAACTTCTACTAGCAAAAACATATCTGTAAAGCCTGTAATAATAGCGGTTAAGAGTTGGACTAATGAAGCGGAGCGGGATTTACAAGCCTGCTTCGATTGCACGGATTGGAGCTGCAGCCACTGATCTGGCTGATCTCACAGACGGTTACATCCTACATCAGTTTCTGTGAGGACATGTGTGCTCGAACCAAGGTTTGTTAAATATGACCTGGTTGAAGGCAAACTCAAACGGTTTCACCAGGACAAAGGCCCTATACAAACAGACCAAAAACACACACTAAATAGGGAGATAAGAGACGATACTCTGAAGAAAAAAAAAAACACTACAATATCTAGGCATAAAAACATTCCCCCCATGCCATCTCTAGCTTAAACTGCTAACACAAATAACCACCGGTCTTCTGTAATTTCATAACTAATTATTGCCCCTCTCCTGCTCAAGTATCATGTTAATACATTTATTTATACAGCTGTATATACTGTAATGCACAAATATGTACATAAATATTCTGTTCCAATGTATGTTCCAATGACATTGACAACAGAAAGAACATTTAGATGATGATAATGTCAAATGTATGCATGTTTGTCCCAGGAGCTCCTAATATATATATATATATATATATATATATATATATATATATATATATAAAAAAAGCCCCACAAATTCTTTCGCTGTTTGCACACACACTTGGCAAATAAAGCTCATTCTGATTCTGTTAAATTCCTTTCCCACCCCCAATTAAGGAATTGTTAATTGAAACTACTTCGTAGCTGTTGCACCTAAAAGAATGACATTTTTGTTAGACCTTGTTAAGTTTGGCGTTCTGGTCATCAAGAACCATAATTTCCTCCTCAATCTTCTTCATCTTGGCATCCATGGTGACCTTCTCCAACTGCAGCTTCTGCCTGGCAGCTTCCTCCTCATCCAGTTGTTGTTCCAGATCCTGGGAAAGGATTTTAGGTTTTTCAATTACAAGTAGAGTAATTTCAGTCTGAAGCTCTAAAGCACCGATCTCCCAAATGTAAACCATTTCATCAAACTTGTGGTCTGACCGTGATGTTCTGTTGCATTTTCTTCCTCTCTGTCTGAAACTGTGAGACTCTCTCCTCCTCTTCTTCTAAGCGGGACTCCAGGTCATGCAGGACCTCCTCCAGCTCCTGCTGACGTGCAGCAAGACGTGCCCTCATCTCTTCAGCCTCTTGAAACAGCTCTGTCGCTGCCTGCAACTGCTCCTGCAGTGCCATCTTCTCTGCATGTAACTTTAACAGGGATATATTGGATAAGATTATGGACCCCAAGATGGTTTATTCTTTCTTGAAGTAGAGGAAACAGACCACCACCATATATACCTGCCGTTGTTTGGCCTGAAACTCTTTCAGTTGGTCATCAGCCTGCTGCTGTCTCTCCTTCATCTTAACCAACTCTTCTTCTTTAGCGACCATTTCCTCTTCCTTTCTGGTCACCTGCAGCAAAGGCTTCACCTGAAAAGAGAAAAGTGGAGAAACTGCTTTTAGACCTCTTATTGATCTTATAAACATACAGGTTTATGAATCTGGATGTCTACCTTGGTAAAGAGTCTCCACCAATTCCAATTCCTGAGTTTCAAGTAGGCTGCACAGTTCCTCTGGATCACTCTCATGGCCGTTAGCTGCTGCTGCCTCTTGGCAAAGGCTCTACATAAAACAAACCACAAATTGTCATTGTCAGAGACCCGTTCAATTAACACCTTACAGACATCTGTTGTCAAAGACATTTCAATATCACTTATAAAAGTTTTTCAGCTTCTCAGTATCAGCCTGAATTGTAATGCATCTGGTGAATCCCTAAAAGTCACTTCGGTCGGTTCTAGCTGTAGTGTCATGGCAATGTGAGCTTTACTAAATTAAAAAATTTAAAATATCTACCTCCTAGACACATAGCCTCTACACCAGGCTTGGAAAGTGATAATGACATCAGTGATCTTCAGATCTCGCTCCTCTTCCAGATGGGCAAGAACTCCAGCCCTGAAGAACACTTTACTCTGACCTATACGGAACAAGTTAGAATCCAGCTCCAGGGCTTTGATCTGAAAGAGAGAGAAACAAAATTATATATGCAATTAACAACTTAAATTTTCAACAAAAAGTAGCAATTGTCAAAGCTGAAGAGTTACATAACAGTGTGTATTAACTCTTACCATTAGGACACAGGCCTGCTTTCCATCCATAAAGCCCTTTGGGATGGCATTTGGTGTAAGGATCTCATATCTGAAATTATATTAGGAGAGAATAAATTAGAGACTCCGTTTCAGTAGTCTATACAGTAGTAGTAGTTTTTGACATGTCAGCACCCAAGGCTATCTTTATGGCAAAACTGAGCTGGAATACATAAAAAAAAACCAGGAGTTAAAATTGTTCAAGAATTTTTTAATTAGCACATGAAGAATGTTGTCTTAACTAAACAAGTAAAAATTAAACAAGTCCCTGAATGAGGATACTTCATATAGGTTTCTACATTGAATTAAAATTAGAATTGTCCAATAACATTTAAGTCTATAGGTACTAAATAGAATAGACAATTCTATTTCCTGCTACATAGTATAGAAGCAGTCCCAATACTTAGCATTCATGAAAATCCAAATACCTTTGTCTGAACTCCTGGAAGACAACACGGTTGGGGAACCCTTGTCTACAGATCCGAATTCCTTCTAGAACACCATTACACTTTAGTTGATCTAGAACCAGATTGTGCGCCAATTTACCAGCCTTAAGGAGAAAAGCAATGACTTAAATTGTTGGAGGCCTCAAAAGGAACATGATCCATCAGGCTTTACAAATGGTTTTGAAGATTTTTCTCTTCATACCTTCTTTTCATGATTGGGGATGATGCATCGGACAAAGTTCGGGTTGGTGTTTCTGAGAGTGGTCATCAGATTTGTCAGCTGCTCCTTGTACAGTTGTCCTACTGTACGGAACATTCCTTTACGTGTCTTGACGGCTCCATGCAAGGATTCAGCCATTCCAGCCACTTTGTCCAATCCCACAATTCTGTCCACTGATGAAAACAATGAAAAACAAAACACATTATGCCGGAAACCAATATAAGAGGCAAGACAACTTCATGTTTATCTGTGGAGTCTTTTAGTGTCCAGGATGAACAGTAGCAGACCACCTGCATATTACACACTGGCAGAACCAGACTCACTTTACTTTATGACGACCTAAAAGCCTGACAAACAAAAGCTCAATGCAGCAGGTGGATTGTCGTCAAAACTTGTTAGACATTAGTGAAATCATACTCAAATTACAAACCATTAAAATCATCTTAAAGTCACATACCATCCTTCCACAGCTCAGACACAAACTTGTCTGATGATTGGTTGAGTAGAGTAGCTACATTGTCATTCAGAGGGTCCATGTTTTTCATTAGCCATTCATTTGCCTTGTAATCAACCTGTAGAAGACCGAACAGACACATACATGATACACTCCTAAAAATAACAACCAATTAGGTATATCCTATTAAGCCCCAATTGTTTTTAGTTTTATACAGGGAGGTGAGGGAAATGTAATTTTTTAAAGAATGCTGAAATTTATTTTTCATACTGAACATTATAACGTTGTGATGCGTTCACTTGGCCACCTCAGCAATTTCCACAGACATTGCCAATCCAGTGTGACTCCATGATACAGACATCCACAGTATCAATTACTTTACAAACATATGAGAAACTAATCTTGTTCAAATAGTGTTTAAGACCCATAGTGGTTCTTACTTTGCCAGCATAGTGAATGATACAGAAGTCAGCATCATCTTTGAGCTTCTTGGGTTTCTGGAATTTTGAGTTGCCACCCAATTCCTGAACTACTTTCTCCACAAAGGATTTGTCTGTGGCTTTGGGAAACCAGCACTCCTCATCCAACAGAGCCAGGATTCCTGGAGGACCAGCCTGAGGAAGGGGAAAAAAAGGAATCAAGGGGATAAAAGAAAGGAAAAATCAGGGAATGAAGGAGCGTTTGAGACTAAAATCGTATTCTACAATGTTTAAAGAGGAAAGGATAAACCTACAGGCTTCTCAATAAGTTCAATACAGGGCTGCAGGTCAAGGCCAAAGTCGATGAAGCTCCATTCAATGCCTTCACGCTGGTACTCCTCCTGCTCCAGGATGAACATGGTGTGGTTGAACAGCTGCTGAAGCTTCTCGTTGGTGTAGTTGATGCAGAGCTGCTCAAAAGAGTTCAGCTAAAGAGAAAGCAAAATTTAAACCAAAACGGGCCATTAGAATGAAGACGCTCACAAAATAAAATGTCTGGAAAATGTTTATTCTTTTCCAAAATCCTTTCATACCTCAAAGATCTCAAATCCGGCGATATCCAGGATTCCAAGGAAAGAAGCTCCCTGACGCTTGGTCTTGTCTAAAGCTTTGTTGATGCGCATAACCAACCAGCGAAACAGTCTCTCATACATGGCTTTGGCCAAAGCCTCCACTGCAAACTCTGCCTGCTCTTGAGTCTGAGCCTTTTGAACATAATCACGACCCACTTTGATGCGTGGCATGAGAATGGCACGTGTGAAATCTGTCACATTCATGCCCAAGAGGTGGCACACCTTCTGGGCCGCTGATAAATGAGAAAATGGACATTGAGAACTTGTATATGATACGTAACTCATACACATAACACGCAAGAATAAAACCAAACTAAGACTAATTTATAGTGCATGCTAATAAAGAAATTTAAACCTGTGTCATCGGGCATGGAGGCTTGGTCAGAGTTGCGTTCCTTTTTAAAGCTCATGTTTCCCAGCTGGAGTACAGAAGAAACCACTTTCAAAAGACCTGGGACATGAGAACCAAACATTACATTTCACCAGACAAGATAATAACAAACACATCACCCCTTAGGAAGATAAACACCAAACTTCAAATTCAGTCAATATGACAGAATAACTACATTTTATGATCTCAGAGTCCATCATGTGAAACTGGAAAACTTTCCTGATTCATGAAAGACCTCACACCTTTAGGTGTTTAAAACATTGCAGAAGAACTACAAATGAAAGTGTCTTGTTTGGGTCTCTGTACCTGTCTGCTCCTCCTCAGGGATGCCCATAATCCTGAAGGAATCTATGGTTTCAGCAAACAATTCTTTATCCTGTTGTCCGGGGATAGTTACATTTCCATTTGACAGGAAGCGGTACTTATTGTAGTCTTCTAGGCACAGCTCAGCTGTAGAGAGGAAAATAAACTTTAGGACTAATCTATGAAAAGTTTATAGAGTATTAAAGTTCTTGGTGTATATTTAAACTTGGTGTACATTCACAAAAAGTCTCCATTAAGAGAAGATTAATTTAATGTTCCTTCAAAAAAAAAAAAAAAAATACACAAACAGTATGGATATTATACATGTATACACACACACACTACATCGGTGACTGTTTATGGCATAAATGGTACTCACCACGCAATTTGTCTTCTGCTCCTGATAGCAGGTAATAAAAAACATGGAAGGTCCGTTCAACTTTGGCCTGTCTGATCGCACGAGACTTCTCTAACAGATCTGACAAAGGCTTGTTAGGGGATTAACAGAACGCTGAATACATTTCTGCATGAGAACAATGAAACAAATTGTTAGCTTGTTAATAATTTAGTTTCTTAAATGATGGTTCAGTCAATAAAAGGATACAAGTTTCAATATTGGCTCCAACGATGTAACCATTGACATCAAAGTTTATCCTGATAAACTTTCCCTGTGAATGAACCGCTCATATTGATTCACGTCAACACTTAGTGGGACCTTTTAAAAGGAGTCGAGTAGATTTTTGTCTGTGCAAACTTACAAATCGAGAAGAATTATCATTTTTGACAGTCTTGGCATTGCCAAAGGCCTCCAGAATTGGGTTAGCCTGGAGCAGCTGTTTCTCCAACTCCCCCTTAGCAGACAAAGAATTGAGAATATGGAAGGAAGAGTGCATTTAAAAGTAAAAAATGCATGAACTGTTAGCAAATAGTGAAAAAAAAAAAAAATCCTGAAAAAGCTTGATACACCAATACGCAGTAGACCCAGGTCACCTATTTGCAAATAAAAGTTTTGCTTGAGGCTGAAAACTGATGCCTATTTTTGCAGTTCAGTACATTCATTAAATTTATAATGCTAAAAACAGTTCATGCATTAAACTTTGTTCCACAGTGTTAGAATTTGCATTAGCTGAAGCAGTTAGACTTTGCAAAATAACTTCTATAGTTAAGCCTGCAAACAACCATGGCCTACATGACCAGGAAAGTGGAAAAAAAAAAAAAATAATAAAAAAAAAGTGAACGTGGTTGGACAGAGAAAGGAATGAGGGAGTCATAACTCACATGTGACAGGGTGACACTGCTCTGGAGGATGAAAAGAAAGAAATTCTCAAAATATTGGCACAAAATGAAGGGGGACTCAAACATGCTTAAACGTACGGCACAACATTCAATAATGGGATGCATGTAGGGTTGTTTTTTTTTTTTAAGAGACATGCAGGTATTCACAAAGTAATTTGATACCCAGCGGAGAATGACTGAAAGAAGTTTCAAATCCACAAACACTTTTAACAGGAAGAGATCAGAGTGATATTAACAAAACATTTACAGTATCATAATGGGGGCTGGAGACAGAATAGCTGATGTTAAAAATGGATGCGGTTAATTATTTATGAACTGCTCTGTAATGACAATCAGCACTCGTTGTGTCTGTCAGTTGTGCATGCAAATAAACATTTGCTTGTTAATGACTTTTCCATGACTCTGAACTCAGCAAAAAAACAAAAAGGGTTTGTACTCACTTGATCTTTCTTTGTTTTGAAGGATGACGCTACAGATGCAAGGTACTGAATGACTTTTTTTGTGTTTTCAGTTTTTCCAGCACCAGATTCACCCCTGGACAAATATTAATGAATAATAAGTTTTGAAAGAACAGGTGTCATTTTGATATTTTATTGCGGCACTGGAATTTCACATTAAGGTCCAAGTCGAGCTTACGTGCACAATATGGACTGATCCTCACGATCTACAAAGATCAAGAAAAATTAATTAATACTATCACATGAACAGGAGTGCCATTTTACCAAGAATAATAATATCAGTCATGCAGTTAGTGTTCTCACCCTGCATCATGCTCCTGTAGGCCGTGTCTGTGATGGCGTAGATATGAGGGGGCATCTCATGCCTTTTTTTGCCTTTGTACATCTCTACGATTTCTTCCGTGTAGATCGGTAGATGCTTATATGGGTTTATTACCACACAGAAGAGCCCGGAGTATGTCTGAAACAATTTACATCATGAAACAAAACATTAACATTGACTAAACATTAACTACCAATTTAATTATCAATCATAAATGCCTCCGCATTAAATGGAGTTGAACAATTATGAGTTTTCCACAGGTTTTCTGCATAGTCAACATGTCCATTTGTTAACTTGCCAGTAAACGCACAATGTGTGCAGAATTCCCTAAACTTGAACACTACAAACATATGCAATTCAGACAGACTTACATAGATGAGTCCCGAGTAGTACCTCTCCCTCAGGTTGTGTAGAACAGAGGCTTCATTCAGGCAGGTAAGCTCCGCCATATCCTCCACCTTGTTGTATTTGGGTGGGTTCATCTTCTGGATGTCATCCTTGTTCACCTTGATCTTCCTGCCAGAGTCAATCAGCTCCACAAGACACTCATCTCCAGTCTCCTCTTTGACGGAGCCGGCCTCAAAGCCAAGCTTCTCGGAGGGAACCCACACCAGCTTCTTAGAAGCCCAGTCCGCCTGGGCCAAAGGGTCGTTGATGGTATTGCGGTCGGCATAGAGGAACTTCTCTGCATCTGACATTTTGGCTACATGTGAGAGAAGGTATAAGTATTTATGTTTTGTGGTGGTTTAAAATGTTATGGTTTTGTGATTTTAAAGTTCCACAGGATATCCCAATATGAGGTTTAATGTTTAGAGAAGAGGATCTGAGAATTAAAACTAGCATGACAACAGTGTCTTTGTAGTTCCCCAATCGTGCACAGACATCTACATTGGGGCGACTCGTTCAAGCGTCTGACTCCAGTATGTCAATATTGTACTAGAAAACTTGACAACCACACCTGCTCAGGTGACAGGTCTCTGACTGATACTGCACTACCTCAGCTCTTTTACTTCCATTCTACTTCCCTTTCACTATTTATTCCATACAGAGTCAATTTCCTTCAACAACCCCAATTATAGCAACTCCATACATTCCCACACTAATTTCAGAACCCCACAATTCAGTTTTAAAGATTCAGATCCCCAAATACAAGAGCTTTTGTGGCTAAAAACAAAGTCTGACTAACCTGGAAACTTACAAAAAGTAACTGTTTAACACGTGCGCACACACCCATTTTCATTCAGAAATCACAATCACAAAAAGTTCACATTTCAATGCATTCTTACTTAATGATAAAAATTTAGAACCAATTAGACCACCACATTAAAAAAGGTCAAGATTTCCAAAACTTTATATTTTATAATTCATATATTAATCATTTTTAATTAACATTACATTATATACATTGTAACTATATTGTGGTATATTTTATACTGCATATAAATTGAATAACTAAAACGGTCTTGTAAATGTAAAACTATGCATGCACAATTTTGTGCACAGAACTATGTGGCAAGAATGCAGTTAATAGTGAATGACTCACCTTTTCCATATTACCATAACATTTATTGTGCCATGCCTACATTTGTTTGTTTGCTTGTATTTCCATAACATCTAATGCTCTTCATTCACAGCAAGATCAATGTAATTTGAAAAAGACAAATAGTAGTAACGTACAGCAGTAATGAAAAGTTCGTTTGGCAGATCACCACTAAGATCCAATCCAACCTAACACCTAATGTGTGCCGTTTCACACATACGCAAGACACAAGCTCTTATTACTTTGAAGTGGAGGAACATCTGTACTGAAGCAGTAATTCCTAAACAAGTTTGGACAATGTCATTATCTGCCACACCCTGTGGAAGACTCCAGAACTCTGAAACGAACGAGAAGACCTTTATTTCTATCAAAAAGAGCAAAAATGTAACCTTATATGGCTTAAAAGGCTTACAGAGCGATGGATGTTCAGATAATGTTCAGTAACTATCACAAGAGCCCACTTAAGAAATATTTAGAGGGCAAATAAGAAACATCAGATGGGTTTGATAAATTATGCAAAGGTCTTCTGGAAAGCAAAAGATATATAGTCTCTGCTGTATGAGTCTAAATGGCTAAATACTTATTTGCATAAGAATGGAGCAATGTTAGGACTCATTTAAAAGATCTAGAAGTACACATCAATATCTTCACATTTACTAGAAATCGGTTCATTACCACTAAAAATGGTCAATGTCTGTTGTTTTGAGGTGCATCTATAGTACGTGGTCAATAAAATCCTATTAATTTCGGTATCTAAAGAGACTTTATATTTTTTACTCTCATTCTGAGGATGTTGGTAAAACACAATATGGTTACTGAAAGAACAATTAAAATAAAATAAAGAATATATAGAAAATTATTAAAAGTAGAAGAAAAAAAAAAAAACACTAAATAAGTGACCTACAGTTGGGATTTCACTTGTGACTAAAGGAGAGTCATACACCAGTGTACTAAATATTACCTGTGCCTCAAGGGCAAGGAAAAGAGAGGCTTCTGGGAGTCAAAGTTCTATGCCAATTCAAACTTTGAATATACTTACTTGCAGTGACATGTACACTCATTTCTAACCTAACAGATAGAAAGCCAGACATCCAGAGTGAAAAAAAGAGATGCTACATGGTGTGCAGCGATACCACTGATAGCACTTAAAGCATGAGAAAGGCATCTTGAAAGTGAAAAGAAAGAACAGCACAGCTTTAGCATACAGTTGAGATAGAGGGAGTGTAAGAGGGATAAGGAGATTAGCAGGGTGTCATCTCTGTCTGCAAGTTCATTAACAGCTCAAATACAGTCGCTGTGATTAAATGCAGATGACAGCATGTGCGTGTGCACATGACATACACCTCTGCTGGGTTGCCCCATGATGGTTTGTCATATGATTATACAAGATCAAAAAAAAGGAACTAACTAGGAGTGAATTGCAGTACATGTAAAATGACAAAAGAGTTGGACAATTATGGTTTAGTAATGAGGAACAAAAAAAAAAAAAAAAAAAAAAAAGTGAAATGGTTTCATGATATTGAAAAATTGCTTAACCACATTGACACACTTCCTCTAGCTTGAAGCATTAATGCATGACCTTAGAAGGCAACATGCTAGAGCTTGCCATCTTAAAATGAACAGCCTACCTTTACATTTTATTGCATTCATAATATTTCGGTCTACATTTAAAATGGAGAATATCCAACGTAATTATATCTGGTCATAATGGCCAAACACAAGACTTGGTAAAATATCCATCATACTTCACTCTGGAAACTAACTAACTAATTATGTATCTATAATATGTAAATTTAATGCAAGATACCCCTTTATATTTAATATTTGTTGTCTTTCCTTTAAATGCCAATTTTATGGAAATGTAATGCAAATAATTGTAAAATCTAAATCTGTTTTGTAATACAATAAAATGAGTTTTCAAATAGGCTGAAATATAAAAAGATTAAATGCCATATTAGCTTTACATGCAAACGGATTTATTTGCCGTTTGTTTTTGAAGGGGGTGATGTGGGACATGTGTTTGTCTGTCCTGCCGTCAGAGTAGTCACCTGCAGTGCCATGCCGAACTTTATCCCTCCATCAGCACGTTCTCTCATCCCACTGATCTTGGCTTATGTTCAATCCTTACTTACAGTTCAAATGCCAACAGCTCTGAGATGAACAACAGCAACACAGGAGACTTCACAAAGAAATAAAAACGTTCATGCAACTAGCATTGTGACGTAATAACTGAGTGTCCTCAGAAGAATGGGTGTCCTCAGGGCTGAGCAATTCGGGCCGTGTCTAAAGAAACTGGCCTGAAAGCAGGTTGGGCGTGTTGCACAAACAGAGCAGACGGATCACCTGAGATGTTACAGATAGCGGAGTTGCGCGTGCGTTTTACTAGCTACATTATTTTGAGTAGCAGTAGGCTGCTAAAATAAGAAAATACATAATCAACATGGCATCATATTTTCATTTTTAAAAGTGTTTAATTAAGCTACGCTAAATTAAAGACTAGAATTTCCATTTCCGTAGCATGAAATAATTTTATCAAGTAGAAGAACAGCATAGTTTTAAGCGCGTGCACTGGCTGATTGTGTAGAACAGGTACAGGTGCGCGCTTGCTCGCTCAGTTGAGAATGAACTGCAGCTGAATATTAAATGTTCGCTCACCTGTTTTCTCTCAGGCACCGTTTATTGAGATGACCTTCTTTCTCCAAATCTCCTGCGTTTTCACAGAGAATAACACGGATGCGACAAATGTATCCGAAAAAAGCTTTGTAGTTTGTGACACTCTCCTGTTTGCTCATCAGCGTACTGCTCTCTAGCTTCCTATTGCTTCACTCTGCAAACTCGCCCTGACTCTTAAATCAGCTGTGTGGGCGTGTCAACACAACGTCGACACACCCCGTGCCCCGCCCATTTATATGATTGAGCGCTTCTGTGGACGTGTCAATCAAAAGATGTGATTGATCATTTCTTTAAAATTGATCCAAAACATTGATCTTAGGTTAAGGCTGTTAGTTCTAGGATTTAATCATTGAGTTTAATTTAACTAAATTTTTTTTGTTTGTTTTGTTTTATACTGGAAAGAGGCAAAAATAGATTTTGCTAGTTAAATATACATTAATTAATTTTTATACACATTTTACTACTGAAATTGCTTATATAATTACACACTAAAAAAACATTAGATGCTTCATAAATGCTGGAGGAAGCTGGAGTGGAGGAAGGCTGCTGGTGGAGTTGTTAGTGAAGGAATGTGGTTCTTTGTCTGTACTTGCATTCCTGCAGTGATTTTCCTCAGTATATTTAAACATACTGTAGAGGTAAGGACTGAGAGAGAGAGAGCAGGAGACTAAAGTGAACGTATACTGCTATAAGTCACCCTTAGGATATCATAAAACAATAACCAGTGGTCAGGTGATAACTATGATGACCTGGTCTGTAAACTACTGACACATTATCTTCATGGGCGATTATAGATATTGCATTTTTCTCTGTGTGTCAATCAGGGGTTGCCAGATATGTGAATTGATTATTGTAAATGATGTTGCTGTTATTGGCAACAAAGTAAACAGGCCTCCTTTATAGAAAAATTCCAACAAAAAAAGAAAAGTTCACGTAAGGTCACAAAGAATGTCAGACAGATTCTTGCTGGTAATCCTATGTGAAACTGACTTGTGGCAGAAAGTTTGATTTTATGGAAATAAACAAAATGGAGACTCGCAGCAAGAAAACTTGTTTGGGAGTCCTTAAGCGCACTGACAAGTATAAGTTTGAGTCTACCTGGCCTCAGGTGGGTTGATTCTTCCTTATATGGTAATGAAGCAAACAGAGTGAAAGGGCTGTAATTTAAGCAACAGTGGTTTTGGATTACCAATAACCAAACTGGCCCTCCCCATTTTCTACCTTCCTTCTTACTCTTAATCTGAAATACTCAGAGGCATGAAAGATGAGCAGATAAACTGTCAATAGAAGGCTTGTCACTACATGACAACACGCCAGGTAAGCAGACAGCAATTGAGCTTTCTAAACCCTGCTTTCGTTTGCACATTGTTCTGCTTCAGATACACTATGGCATCTGTATTCTTATCCATATTATGCATACCAAACCAATGTAGGGTATGTTATTTGATATGATAATGAAATAAAAAAACTGTTTGGTCTCTAAACAATTCCATTATGTCAGCTACTTCTCAGCCTGATGCAGTTTCCTGACATTTATAGGCCCAAAGGTAAAAATAGACAACTGAGATGACATAACATATAACTGCAGGGCCCTGCAGTGTCTGCTGCACAACTCCTAAAAGATTTTTCTCATATATTTTTTCTTTCAAAAACATAAAAAAATATTAAGATAACATGCTTTTTAATGGGTAGTGTATACAGTAGTGTATATATATATTGTTTTAATAAGGTTTTGAATTTGTAAGATCTTTATGCACAATCAATCGACAGGACCAGAGGCCTCAGTAACTTATGTTTATTAGCTTGTGTAATTTTCTCTCACACACCATCAGGGGCGAACTGCAATAAAACAATTCAAGACGTTTCCTTTTAATTAAATGTTTAATTAACAATGAGCTTGTTCTGCAAGAATCATCTATCTTTTTTTTAATATAAAATGTAAGGAGGGCTATACCTGAACAGTCACATTCAAGCACCATGTTACACACAAAGGCTTTATCTCACTTTAGTGGATGTACGATGTAGAAAAATGCTGGTTTAAAAAAAAGCCAATAACATCAATAGACAAAATGTCTGACAACAAGCTTTACAGAATATTTCCACTGGTTCAGTTTCACAATCTCAAAAAAATAAAAAATAAACATAAATCACAACGGAGTCTCTTGAACACATTCAGTATATTCTACAGAATGAAGTTGTTTAGTGAAAACAGTAAAATTGTATGATCTTACAGTGAGACATGGACAGTTGGCAGATGTCTCCCATTAACCTTAGGATGAAACCTGAGGTCATTCCTTATAGTCTCTGGATTTTTGGTTCTGGATTATATTACAGATTGAATAAACCTGCCAATAATTCTAGTAAAATTCCAAGGGAAAACATTCACATTTTATACAGTGCAAGATATAAAACATTTGCTACATTCTGTACATATTTGTTTCCTTTACAATGAAATTCTCTTAAATATATTACACCCTTGAAAACTGTCTCTGTACAGCTATAGCTTTGATTCTCTATAACCCTATTTCTGAACAATGCAATATTTTGCTCTATGGATACTTAACTCAAATACTTAGCCATAAAAATAGAGCTAATAATCTATTTAATATCTTTCATATAAGCTTACTAGTAGTTTGCTACATCCTACCAATCTATATTTCCAAAAAATAGAATTGATTTTCTCCCGTTCACTCTTAAATGTCAGTAGATGTTAATTGAAATCTTACATTTCACAGTTGATATTCAGTTTCTGTATGGCTGTTAGATGAGAAAATCTTTTTTATAATGTACAAAAAGTGTCTGGCATTTAATGATGGAAATACACTGCAAATTTACAAAGAGAAAAAAAACCCCAATAGATCTCTATAGATGTCTCTGTGAGTCAGTAGGGGGCAGCAGAGTACGGGGAGCCCCTAGACCTGAGTGGAGTATGATCTTGTGAGAGAGGGTCTAGGGCGAGCGCAGGTAGAATATTCTGAAGGCATGTCTAGACTGCACTGGAGATGTAGCGACGTGAGTGGATGAGGACATCGGGAGGGGCGGGGGCCAGGTATGGCTGATGGTCATGTGATGCCTGTGTACAAAACCCCTGGAACCTGCTGAGGATAGAAAACAAAGCATTTCTGAAAGAGTGCAGAAGAGAGAGAACAGGGTCAGGGTGACATTTCAAAATTGAGAAATATTTTAAGATTGAGAAATTATTGTGGGTTGGGGCAAAAATGCCACCTAAATGAACCAAAATGCTTCCCAACTTTAAGATAAAAGTGGTAAAAAAAATGCCCGTTTTATGCCACTACATTTACAAAATTTTGTCATATTGCAGCTCTACATATTTTTTAGGCTATTTATATTATGTAACTGTTGTGTAAATACATGTATGTCACCTTTGAGTAACATTAAACAAGCTTTAAATAAACCTAAATGGCATATCAGATGCAGCTTCTGTTCCATCTCTGCAGTATAAATATGGATTTTGTTGATTTTGAGAAAATGTTATTATCTATAACAGGGGTTTTCAACCTTTTAGGACATGCGCCCTCTGTGTTAATCTAATTTTATTCGCCAGTCGATTGAGTACAATGGGTTTTACTGTGTCTGATGTAGACGGTTATTTTTACTGAAACATTAAAAATATAAACAGCAACCCAAATTTAGTGTGACGGCTGAGCTTGTTTTTGAGTCGATTTTCAATATTTCCAATGTTTTTTTTCTCAAACTCCAGAAATCCAATGAAGAGTTCACTTGACTAGCTGGGAGACTAGTCAGATTGCCCCCTCTAGTGGATTTTGCTAGCAAAATCTTTATTCATAGCTGTTTCACTCCAGTGTATGCTTCTGAATCAACAGTTGCTTGTCCCCTTAAAGGGGTCATCAGATTCCCATTTTCCACAAGTTGATATGATTCTTTAGGGTCTTAATGAGAAGTCTGTAACATAGTTTGGTTCAAATTTCTCTGTGTGACCCTGGAAATCAATCCCAAGGGGCAAATGATATCTCTTGAAAAATTTCATCTCCGACACTGGATGCAATATAGTTTAAAATCTGGTTAATAAGGAGCCTATGATATTTGTTGGAACAGCCTTTACATCTGATGCACACCTATGATGCCTTAAAATGCTGTCTAGGTAGACTGGTAACTAGTTGTTGGAACCGAGCTAATAAGAAAAAAACAATGCACCAAACTCCTCTTCAGAGCCAATAATATGAGTATTACCACATTCTGAATATATGATCCCATTATTCACGGCTATTTAAAAACCCCGAGTATGTGGGCAGCCGACCTCTTTCAGTTGTAGCAGGTATATTATTATACAGTACAGTTACTGTAGGTCTTGTTTAAATCTCCTACGCCTTCCTGGTGTTCAATGCACCCACCCGTCACCCTTACCTGAGGGCCACTTAACTTTTCGAGTGGACTCTCTACACAGTGCATGGCCACCATGGGCACGTTGAGCGAGGGCTCCGGGCGTGGAGGGTGCACAGGGGGCGGTAAGGGTGGCAGCTGAGACTGGGTCTGCTTGAAGTTATTGATCACACATGTGACCTGGAGGTGAACCAAGAGCAAGGGTTTATAATGACACCAAAAACGTGCAAAGCATTTACAGTACGACAACGCAATTCTGCATCTTGTGGATTAAGGCTTTATGTCCAGAGCATGTTCAGCCTTGGTATGGTTGTGATTGGACTTGTCTAAGAGGATGAAGGGTGGAATATAAAGCTAGCAGATTAGCTGCAGATTCACTAAACATATGCGTACTAGTATTAGCTGTTAACAGGTATGTGCTCAGAGTAATGACCTGTTTTAACCTCTGACATGGCGTGAGACTTTGGCCGTGTCCCAATTCGCACTCTATCCATCCTAGATAGTATGCAATGATGTGTGCAATCCAGGTGGCAGTCTGGCTGGTTCATTATTTTGGGGTTGTTTCTGTCATTCTTTTTGGACTAGCAATGTTCACAAAACCCTGTTCAACCAAAGTGGATGAGTTTGTGATGGTTTTCTTTGAACTCTTTCAGTTGTAGATACATTTGTTTAGCTGGATGCTAATTCTTGCAACTTTATGATGCAGATTCCAGATATTCAGCGATGTAGTACATGTAATGCAGTGTATTTTTTACACTATTGTTTAAAACATTGGGGTCAGTAAGATTTTTTTGAAGAAAAAAGCTCACCAACACTATATTTATTTGTCATGAAATATTATAACAATTAAAAAAAAAAAAATCATACATTTTAAAATGTAATGTATTCCTGATACAAAGCTGAATTTGAAATCTGCTGTCCTAGAAACATTTATTATTATTATTATTATTGTTATTATTATTCCTTATTATCAGTTATCAATTGTAGAAGATCTGACCCGAATCAGACAAATTAAAGAGTCGATTAGGACTGTGGTTGAAACACGACCCCAATTCCTCAGTAAGGCAACAGGAAGTCATAAAACATTTTGTGCCACAAGTCCCAAGCAAGATAACCAACCAACTCTTTCACAGAACAGCTTTCAACATTAACACCACTAGAACAATTATTGACAATTTCAATTCGGAGAAGAGATTGTCAAATTTGTTGTTCGTAATTGAGATGCAACGCCGGACATCACATGTAAACCCATGAGAGTTATACACAATATCCTTAAACACTTCCCCCACCTAGCAGAACCAGACTGAAATTCCTAAAGGGGGCCTTTTAACCTCTGGTCTCCACAGAACATCCCTATGTCAGATAATGGCACAGAAACTGTCTTTTCTACATATATATGGACCAAAATGAACTCAAAAAGACGTATAAATGAATATCAGTCCATCGCTTCACTCCTTATTCATTTATGTGTAACCCACACATTTGACTATCATGTTTAATTACTTATTGTGTATGTCTTTTAATAACTATTGTATAGCTTAAAGATACATATTCATGTTTAGTATGTACGTGTTCGAATCTGTTAGCTTGAAACAGTCATGACCATCAGTTATTTGTCAAATGTATCATATTCTTGTTATAGGAATCATGTCCAAAATTAGACCCTGCAAGAGCGGGAAAATTCGGACCACATGCTTGATAAGATAACATATGATTTATGATACCCCCGAGCCAGGACAATATCTGATTGGTCAAGACAACATTTGAGGTGTGGCCAACAGGCCAGTTTAAATACTTTGGACACCATAAAATCTTGCTTTTAGTTTTAGCCTTGCTTCTGCTATTAGTCATGCCTGCTTTTAGCTTTTGGTTTGTAGCTTTGCTTCCTAGCTTTAGCTTTTAGCCATGCTTTAAACGTTCTTTGAACGCGGTTCCAGCGTGCTTCGGCCTGCACGCCTGCTGCTACTTAGCCACGATGAGAAGAAACACCACCTAATCTCGCCAAGCTTTACTTCTTTTCTTTTCCGTTTGAGAGTTTTGTGTTCTGAGTTAAGTTTTGTAACGTCGAGTCTCCGACATCTGACCTCGACTGCCCATTCAATTTCAACCAGCCACACAACTCCACATCTTCAGCCAACGCCCAACCACGGGCTTCCCAAGACGTCATTTCAACGACTACTGAACTTCCAGCCAATCAGCGACATCGGGATACCCCTTTCAACGACAACAACGGGAACACAGGCAATGTACCTTCAGACATTTGGTGCTGGTGTATCTAATATAACTTTAACCTCATTGAGGAACTCAATGCGAGGGTTAATTAAGTGATTGATGGTTGTTCATGTCTATGCAATTTAACGTATTGCTGTAAACTTGGGATTCCACATTTCCATTCTCTTAAACTCATTCTTCCCTAACTTTCGATCTTCCTGCAACTTGAGTGAATGTGTGCGTGTGTTTGTGTGTTAGATTAGTTTATATGTCTTAGATTTATCTAATAAAGCCTTATTCATATTGAAAAGAGAGAAGTATCTTGTGTTTTGTGCTTACAAGTTAATGTCTTAAACTGCCGATCTGGTTACTGTGCTAATTGATAGTGTTTTCACTATAGTTTGGATATTAATATCCAGCGCAGATTTGATGTTAAACGGCTCATTCAGTGAATCGCAGGGCGTCTCAGTGATCAGCCGTGAAACAGTGATTCTGTTCAAATTCCCTTTAAAATCTTAAATGATTCCCTTTGAGCTAAATTGACCTGTTTCCCTTCCACAATGTTGAAAACAGATGTGCTGCTAAATATTTGTTGGAGAGACAATAATACATTTCTTCAGGATTCATTGCTGAATAGAAACCTCAAAAGAACATCTCTTATTGAAATCTTTCGTAACACAAATAATATCCTTACTGTCACTTTTGATCAATTTGATGTGCCCTTGCTGGATAAAAATAGTTCATTTCTTCAGCTGTTGAATGGTAGTGTATATACTCAAATGGGCATGCACTGAACTGCCTGGCTTTAGCGTTTGTTGGTCTCCAAGGTTGACAGATTCTTACCAGGAAAGCGGCGATGGCTCCTCCAGTGAGATATCCAGCTAGAACATCAGACCAGTGGTTACGGTACTCAGCTACACGCACGATGCCCACCAGAACAGCCAATGAGAGGAAAGTCAGACAGAGAGTGGGTTTGGTCAGCCTTGTGCCTTTAGTCTTCCATACCAGAGTTATATACATCTGCAGTATACACAAAATACACATTGGTAATTAATTCATGCATCATGCTCTTGTCTAATCATTTTACAACTAATCCTGAAGTTATTTCGCCCATTCTGCCCTTTTATTTTTATTTGTCATATGTTGTTACTTCAAAACACTGCCAGAAGGCCAACAAGCATCTCTTTTCTTCTGTTGCAGATGAAGCCAGAGTCTATTGTGCACTGCTCAATGGTGCTTTTAGCTGTTCTTCTCATTTATTGCCTGGGCGTCCACTTCTGTCTGTGATGGTTAGATCCAGTAGTTTATGAAATAGACTTCATCCCTCAAAAGAACAACATTAATGAGACTAAATGGTTTCTAAAGGAACTTGTTTGTTTTTGGGCCTTTTTTTTTAAATCAAAATTTTGACTTGAAACTTAAAAGTTTATAAAGACTTATATCCAAATGCAGGGGCACGTTTAGAGTTTTGGGAGCCCCCTTGGTAGAAATCACACAATTGTGTGGTGTCTACACACACTACTATACTTCAGCAAGTGTACTGCAGTGTCCATACTTCATTAAACAGCAGAATCATTTTCAAGCGTGCTAATAATAGAAGGATGTTGAGTACTAAATCAACACATTATGATAATATCTTAAGGATTATATAACAAAAACTTTTTAGTAAACTGGAATAACGGCTTTGCTAATCTCTGCCAAAAATGTATATTTCAAACATTCACAATTATGTACAATAATACCTTGTTTCCCTGTATTTTAATTAAATGCTAAATTGGGATTGAATTATGAACTACTTTCAAAAACAAAAATGTCTTAAGAAACAATATTGTGTAGTAGATGCACAAAGACGAACGTAATCAAATATATAATTTAATAATAATCCCAAATGAAAATCCATTCAAAACACAGGGAAACACAAGCAGCATTCACAAATAATATCCGGCATTTAATGAATCGAGGAGAGGGACTCAATATACACAACAAACATAATCAGGGGAAAACAGAACAGGTGAGGAGCTAATTAACTACTGAGGAGACAAATGAAGGAACGAACCGAAAAGCAATAGAACTAAACAGACATGACCAAACTCAATTCAAACAAAGATTTCGTTTTTTTTCGGAAACATACAAATGTCTTAAGTTAATAAATGATATTTGAAACTTTTAAAATGCTATTAATTAAGTTATTTTTAACTGTATTTTTATTGTATTTTTATTCAAGAAACAATATTGTAATTTGGACTTTGCCATCACAGCAAAAAAAAAAACAAAAAAAAAAAAACTTTGAATATCTTAGAATATGAAAGCTATTTTAACATTATTAAGTATATGTAATGATATCAACCTTGATATTCATCCGGAAGAAGGAGGCGGGAACCGGCGGACAATCAAAACCATTTTAATAACAAAATAAACACAAAACAGCGCACCGGCCCCTCACGGACGACTGGTGCGCATAAAATAAAAACCAAAACACAACTAAAAGCCCAGGCCTGGTCCTCTCTCGTCCTTCACTGTCGTCGCTCCAGTTTTATATCCTTCCATCTCCTCCATGGGCCTCGAGACCGGTGGGACGAACAGGTGTAGTTCATCTCCTCGCTCCCATGTCCCTCGGCCCCGCCCCACTCGTCACATACCCCCATCGCCCCTCGCAGGCCGGGGGGTACTCCCGAGACTGCGCTCTACTCCCCCCCCCCCCCTCCCTCCCTCCGGGGGGGCCGCTCACGGGGACCTGCGGGAACCTGGGGGTAGGACAGACGAGGCGAGAGAAAAGGAGATGGAAGGAGGAGCGACAGAGACGAGAGAGGGGAGAGAGGAAGAAGAAAAAAAAAAAAAAAAAAAAAAATTCCGGTTCCCAGACGCACCGCTGCTCGGCCCTCCACCAGCTGGGTGATCTCCTCCGCGGCGCCTGGCGGTGGCACTGGACGGCCCTCGGCGGACGGCACGACACTCCGCCGCCGCCCGGTGGACGGCGACGGCGACGGCTCCTCCGGTTTTGGGCAGCCGGCAGGAGTCCCCCGTTCCCTGCTCCTCCCCGTTCCGGCGGAGGCAGCAGGCTCCGGCCACCTGGCGAACGGCGCCGACTCCTCCGCTCCCTCACGGACGGCAGCCGTCTCTCCACATCGTGGGCGGCCGGTAGCGAGCTCGCCCGTCCCCGGCAACTCGCTCCAGCCCACCGCCTCGAGCGTCCATGGCGGCACACTCCTCGCCAGCTCGATGGCACCGCGGATTCACCACAGCGGCGAGGGATCTTCAGCAGCACGTCCCTCCTTCTCCCGGGTTTCGGCACCACTGTAATGATATCAACCTTGATATTCATCCGGAAGAAGGAGGCGGGAACCGGCGGACAATCAAAACCATTTTAATAACAAAATAAACACAAAACAGCGCACCAGCCCCTCACGGACGACTGGTGCGCATAAAATAAAAACCAAAACACAACTAAAAGCCCAGGCCTGGTCCTCTCTCGTCCTTCACTGTCGTCGCTCCAGTTTTATATCCTTCCATCTCCTCCATGGGCCGCGAGACCGGTGGGACGAACAGGTGTAGTTCATCTCCAATCACTCCCCCGGCCTCGCTCCCATGTCCCTCGGCCCCGCCCCACTCGTCACAGTATAATATTGTCCTGGATGTACTCACCACTGTATAGACAGCTGAGTACATACTCAGCGCCGCGTCCTTGGAGGGGAATGATTTGCGGGCGGAGGTGATGAGGTAAGGGTTCCCGGTGCACGCTCGCCGCTCCGTGATGTACTGCAGCGCTGAATGGCAGCCCAGTGCTGTGAAGTTCGGGCGGCAAGTAGACAAGAAATGAGGTGTCTGGTTTCCTGTCACTACCTGCCCTGCATTGGCAAAGATGGTGGTGGTAAAAAGGCCAAAGGAATACACACCTGAACAAGAGGAAGAAAACATTTCATCAACCACTTGATAATTATAAGAGGATTTTCACATTCTTTTTGTCATTTAAAGTAGCTTGTTCTAAAGTTTGTGGGACAGTACATTTTTTATAAAGAAATTAATAATTGTATTCATCAAGGATGCCTTAAAATGATCATAAGTGTCATTAAAGACATTACAAAAGATTTATATTTCAAAGAAATTATTTTCTTTAAAGCTGTATTTAGCAAAGAATCCTGGAAAAAAAATATCATGGTTTTCACAAAAATATTAAGCGGCAAAAAAATTTCAACATTTACTCCCACTCAGGCCATTCAAAATGTAGATGATTTTGTTTCTTCTTCAGAACAGATTTGGAGAAATTTAGCATTGCAAGAGCTGCTCAATAAACGAAACTCTGCAGTGGATGGGTGCCGTCAGATTGAGAGTCCAAATGACTGATAAAACATCACAATCCGTCAGACTCCAGTCCAATAATTAATATCCTCTGAAGCAAAAATCTGCAAGTTTGTAAGAAACAAATCAATCATTAAGATGTTTTTAATTCAAACCATTTCTTCTGGCTGGAATACGAGTCCCTTATCCATAACATTGCTTTCTCTAGTGAAAAAGTCATCTTGTCTGAATCAGGAGAGAAATCAGCACAAATCAAGCACTGTTTAGAGGCGGAAACAGTCCAAAACATTTCTAAACAAATATGTCAGTGGATTTTGATGTGAGAGGACAACATGGGATGGACTTTTTCACTGAAGGAAGTGTTATAATCGAGAATTTTGGCAAGAAATGATGGCTTAAACTCCCTTAATGATAGATTTGTTTTTGCTTTTGCTTCACAAGGACTAGAAAAAATGTTCTGCAATTACTGGTTGAACTAATCCTTTAAAATAGAAAACATATAAATGAATGGAACCTTTGTAGCTTTTAAACAGTAAAGGTGCTTGCACACAAACACATAGACCCAAAAATTATAATGTAACAGGAAAAGTTTGATGCTTTGTTTCTAAAAGATTAACAATTTACATAAGAATAATAAGAATAAAAAAAAGGAAGCATTGCTTACCAAGGAAGCGGACTATGCGTCTCAGCAGTGGGTTGAAATAGCAGCAGTCAGCCGTAACAATTGTCTTCTCCTGCGTAGCCTCAGGTTTAGTTAAGAAGGATGCGAGCTCCCCCAGCAGAATCTGGAGCAGACAGATGTGGGAATGAGATTTCTCAGGTGCACATAGCTGACAGAGAACAGCGCTTAGGGGGGAACCACAATAATTGCCTTACACTGATTGTCAAATGTACAAGGAAACATTTATCATTGTTAAGACTGCTCGTACTCCAATACCAGAGTTTACAACAAAATCATGAAAATGAGAGAATCTCACTTTCAATCCTATACATAAATGCTAAATGCATCAGCACAGCTGAGATAGGTTATATATGTTCAGTATGCCCTAATGGAATTGCTTTCATAAAACATGAATCCTCACAGACTGGAACACAGCATCACATACTGAAAGTCAATGATAAATAAAAGTGTCCACGATCAAGTTAAAATAACAGCAAAAGGTAAAACATATCAAGTTCTTAAAAATGTACTCATACTACTATAGATTTATGTTGGTGTTAAGACACTCCTTGACACACAACATTTAGCTCTTCAAATAACATTTTCCATTTTGTGGTTACATCATCCGAAGGCACATGACTTTGAGTTGGAGGAGAAACATTTTTGTTCATAATATCTGGACAGTATCACTTTTCTAAAAACAGCAAAATGAGTTGTAATTCATAAATTAAAAACATGCACATCATATATTTATCATCATATATTCATATATGCATTTTCAGCAATTACATTCAATAAGAAACCAATGGTATCAATACCAAAAAAAAAAAAAAAAGAAGAAAAAAGAAACCCCAGAGCAGAAGACTGTAATTTTCACCTTACTGCTGCTGGACGAGCAGAAAATGCAGTACTTTGACTGCTTTCATAAAGTAATCAATTGTTATGGAGTTCAGTGTCTGAGTTGGTTGCGACTGTGAAAAGTTTGTGTGCTTCTCAAACAGCAGAGGTTTAGAACTGAATATCACAAAGACACCTTTTTAAGAGTTATACTTAACCAAGTCTATTAAACTATTTAACCTCCACAGACATAAAGATCCCGGTGAATGTGTGGTAAAAGCAGTGCTTGTTATTATGCATCATTGCCTGTGCCAAAAGAGCTCATCCTCTGTCTAATGCCTTATTTTTCTGAGTTCACAAATGCCACTCTAACCCTCTTACTAAGGGAAATGGAAATTATTCAGGCACATAAAAGCCTGAATTTCTCAGTAACCTTCAAATGTTTAGTGATGCTTCATAAATTATATTTTGTGGGGTATATTGTGGCATTCTGATGGCTCTTGTCTTGTGGTATAACAAAAAAAAAAGTGGAAAACTCTTGACATATCTGAAGTGCTCTGAAGCTGCAATGTTGAAGCAGCAGTGATACTGTCAGCCATGATGCTTTCAAATCCTTAACACATCACAATTACAACACACCTGCTCTGAAGAGTTTCAGAACTCTGGAAAAACTGACACACACACACAGATGGAATAAAACATTTGGAATTCATTGAATGCCTGTGTCAACCATTAAAGGAGCTCAAAGCACTCTTTAGTCAGGTAGAGTTCACTTGCATGGATACATTAGGGCTGTACTGTTTTGGTCAGGTTTGTGCAAAATAAAAACCAAAGCATCAGAGCAAATTACACAATTGCGGAAATGCAACCTTGTTAATTATTCATACTACAAATGCATGTTGGGAACACCTGTTCCTGAACAGCCTTTAGATATTATTTTATTTACATTTATGCAAAACATACAAATAAAATAAAAAGTGCCATGTTGCTAGCACCATGCACTACTGTTTGAGTTACAGGAACGCTACTTAATGTACTTAAATTATACTGTTAAAAAGCACTTAAATTTGTGTGATGTTTTTGAATCTATACTTGATAAGTTACTATAAATCTACAGTAACAAACAATCCTAAATCATATCAATTTACTTTCATATTTGTGAGAACTGTCCTTTTAATTAATTTTTTGAATTGATATGCCACAAATATTCAAACAGTGACATTTCCAGTGAGCATTTCGTTGTAGTTTTGGCATAGATACTGAGAAGGAAATGGATAAAGCAGCAAGACAGGGTCAGTGTTCAGCACCAGCAGCAAAACCCCAAGGCAACATCATCCTCACTGAACAGAAATGGAGCCGTCATTGTCATGTCATATTCACCTGTAAATTAAGATCCAAAGTTGAACTCGTCCTCTAGAAGTAGTTAGAGATGACAAAAACATGGTCTTAAGAGTGGATTCATGGAAGCTGTTGAAGTGAAGTGCTTACATGTTTAATTGATGAAACAGCTCTGCTGATGATGAAGACTTTGAGGGAAAGACAGATGGAGGGAGGGATGGGGACAAGGAGTTCAAAGCAAGATCAATCTCCTGAAATAAAAGGGGAAAGAGATATGATGGCTGAAGTGAATGGTATGAATGTCTGTTTCCCGAGGAAATCATATAGTGTGTAAACAATGTAGACACAGACGTTTCGTGGCAGCCGGGAGTCTGTCAAATCAAAAGCTTCTAGTAGAAAAATAGAGCACCAAAAAATGTAGGCACTTAGTGATGTCAAAAACCCTCTGCGGTCTATAGTGGGTGTCAAAATAAACCACATGAACACCACAGATTGCCTTGAGGTGTTGAGAAAACAAATACAATCGAAGAGAAACACAGCAAATTTTGTAATGATTTTAAAAGAACTCTCTTATGCTCATTGAGGCTGCATGTATTTGATCAAAAATACAGTAGAAACAGTAAAACTGTGAAATATTATTACAGTTTAAAATAACAGTTAAACCTTACTTACCCCTAGGTTTTTGAATGGACAGTTTCCACATAAATATTAAGCAAAAAAAAAATGTTTCAAAATGTTTCTTGAACACCAATTCGAAATATTACAATTATTTCTGAAGGATCATGTGACACAAATTAATGTAGAAAACAGTTTACTGTAAATTTACTGTAGTTTTGATCAAATTAATGCAGCTTTGGTAAGTGTAAGGGAAAGATTTTAATATCTTACTTATTTTAAACTTTTGACTTGTAGAGTACATTTACATTTTATATCTAAATATCTAAATATATATATATATACTGATGTGTTAACTGCAGTTCTGAATATTATGATCTAAACGTGCGTATTGTGTGAAGTCTTAAGATTGATCAAAGATGGGATGACATTTTTATGTCAGATGGGATGCCAGCAGTACTTGAACCACCAACTGTTATTTTACCTAGAAAGTTGGCAAAAGGATCTAAATCTATAATGATTGTGCAGCAGGCAGCTAGAAGATTTGTGCACAAGGGCAAAATTTACATAAATTATAGCACTTGACAAAGGTCAAATTAAGTGAGAAGAAACATTGTGAAAATACAACTTACAGAAATTAAATTTCTAAAAGAGGATACTCGAGCCAAAAAACAGCAGGTAGTTTGCTCTATAATATTTACTGAGGTTGTGAGAGGAACACACAGATTTGTTTTGCTTAAGTCTTAAAATATGTATGCCAAATTTACATGACCTTTTCTGGGAAAATTAGTCTTTTTTTTTTTTTAACACAAAAAATGTCAGTGACCTTACTGAAAGACCAGGGGCCACGATGATAACAATGTCTTAAGAACTAGTCTGCAAGTGGTGTATCATAATAATCCACAAGTAATCCACATGACCCCCATCCATCAGTTAATGTCTTGTGATGTGAAAAAGGTGCATGTTAATAAGAAACAAATCCATCATTAACACATTTTAACTTTAGACTGTTGCTTCTAGACAAAATCCACAATCAATAACAACACGTCCTCCTGTGAAAAAGACCACCCCCTATATAGTCCTCTCACATTAAAATAATGATTTGTTTAGAACTGGTTTGGACTGTTTTTGCTCGCAAATGGTGCTTGATCAGTGCATATTTTGCTCTTGTGTCAGACAAGAGAACTCTCTCACTGATGAAAGCAATTTTATGGATAAAGGATTTAAATTTTGGCAAGAAGCGACAGCTTAAATTGATGGACTGGAGTCGTGTGGATTACTCAGGTTTTTATCAGCTGTTTGGACTCATTCTGACGGCACCCATTCACTGCAGAGGATCCATTGGTGAGCAAGTTATGAAATGGTAAATTTCTCTCAATCTGTACAGATGAAGAAACAAACTCATTTACATCCTGGATGGCCTGGGAGTGAGTACATTCTCAGCAAATGTTCTTTTCTGGGTGAACTATTCCTTTAAAAAGATTATTACAATAATAATTATAATAAATCGTAAACTCGTCTAAGAACTTTATGAAACCGTCCACAGATTAAAATCAATATGAATTTCCATACTGGTAATTTTGGTGCAAGTCTTGCTGTTGGACTTGACTGTTGAAGCTGGTTGACCAAAGTCATTTTGATGCTGACAACCAACATCTCCAAATTATGATGATTCATAGGGAGGTGCTGGTGCACCTGGAACAACTGTGGTTTATGAGCAGGATGGTATCACACCACAAATAGTACTGGACATTTCACTGGCAGTGCAGTGCACCAACCATTGGCCCACTTCTCTTCTGCCAAACCAATTCTCTCAGTGGACTGGATACTTACAATATACTGCCAGTCCACAGTGACAGAACAATATTAATAATTCATTGTACACATCATGTGCCTTAAAGGGGCTGTTTGGGAAAGGAACAAGGTCATTGTTTCTAAAGAGAAGATGGAGACATTGGGTGCAAAATTCAATTTTACATGGTGTTCGCATATAACTGTGTTTAGACACAACCAACCATGCTTTTGTTTTTAATTCCCCCCAAAACTTAAACAGTCTCATTTATCAAGCCACTTTGATTTTCTGAGCAATATGACGTCACATTACTCAAGCCCCGCTTATGGCTGCTGATGGTCTGTTTGGTATTTGCATATTTCAGTGCCATTTTCAAAAATTCAAATGCTCAAATTATTAAATAATAAATAAAATTTGGCTCAAAATGGCTTCTCAAATGTTCAAATTAAATTTCATTTCCTCATTCGGGGAAGCATGAAATATATCAAAATTTAATTTAAAATCATTCGTATTTGAAATGTAATTTTCATTATCAACCAAGTATAAACCTTCTTATAATCTTATTTAAAATCTATAATTAAATGCTCAAATCATAAATCTAATGCTCAAACCAACATCGCAAATGGTAAATCAAATCTTAAAAGGAAACTGCAAGAGTCAAATAAAATGTTCAAATGGACTCACACTTTGTATTTTTTATGATTATTTGCAAATCGGCTTTCTTCTTCCATGGAAGAGAGGGGTGGGGTGTGAAACTGAAATTTTACTGCTCATAGAATGCCATTTCCAGATCCACAACTCTCATTTCACATTTGTTTTTCCACACATCTCCTTGTCCGTGCTAAAAAGCGGCAGCATCAACCTTCTACTATTATTCTCCTTTGGTGTTCCACAGAAGAAGAAAAAAGTCATTTTGGTTTAGAGTGGCATGAGGGTGAGTAAATGACACCCGAAAAGAAGAAATTATTAGACATGAGCTTATTCTGAAAAGACACACTAATCAAACATATTAAGTTTGCTCAGCTGAATTTCCCATTCTCCCTGAGACTGACAGTCCACTTAGGATCTTATCTGGGTGACGTGCTTGAGGATACAGGCGAATATCTGTTGTCATAGCATTACCATGGCATCAGTATGACAGCTGATCCTCTCATGCTCTTGCTAATCCAATACAGATCAAATATAGACAGAAGCACATCACAGATCACATTCATTTCCACATTCTGTCAGTCAGACTTTTTGTTGTCATTTGAATACAGCAAACTGAGATATCAGTACCAGTGTGTTTGCATTGATCTGCGTATAATGTGTGCCCACTGTTATCACAACCTTATTTTTATTTCTTGTATCTAGTTGTTCTTTTCTCTTGCCCTTTTTGTGGATTTCACACTCTATCATTCTTGATTTCTGGGATCTGTCCTTCTGTCTTTCTGTGGGCATCTCTCCAAGGACCATAGGGAAACTGGGTTAGCATCATCTCTCTATACTAACCACCAGTCCTTGTCTCTTTCCTTCTAATGTTTTCATTTCTCATGCTATATTCTCTTCTTTAAAGTCAACATGAAATGAAATTTGATCCCATTTACTTTCCTAAAGCATCTCTTTAGTCTCATTGTAGATGATTCATCAGTGCACATTACTGCGAGGAAAAACAAATGTTAGTCTTTGTAATCATTCGTCAAAATACAATACCTTGATCCTCCTCTGAAATGACTTTCCTTAGTGATGAAAGGTCTAAAATACCAAGAGAGTGCTGTTTAATAGCATTCCCATCCCAATGGAAGTTGCTTGGCTGGCGCAGGACCACCTGGAAGTACACGTTTCAAAATCTGCCAATTTCTGGGTGCTTAGATCTGCTGCCAGGTTGTTTTGAGCCATAAATGCCAGGTGACTATTCACGTTGTAGCTGCAGGAAAATTACATCATGACTGATAACACTGATTGGCTGATGGAACTACAAGAATCCACACAAACCCTTCATTTAGTGACTATCCATCAAAGGCAGTACTTTACGCTGAAAACAAACAGGGTAGAGGCATGCACCTCACTCAAAAAAATGGATTTGTGGCACTGTTCGTTTTACACAGATATGTTTTGTTAAAACAACACAAATATATTTAGTTTTCCGCCAAAACACAATTGTATTGTGCTTAATCAACTTAAACTGTTTCATTTTCAATTTTACTTAATTATCAATCGTTAAACTAAGGGAAAGTGTTTAATTTCGTAATTCAAAAAAACCCGGAAGTGACGATTTCCAACGCATTTGATGACGGTGCGAAGGAGAGCAAGAGGTACCAGTCAGGTAAGAAAATCTAAAGTTTTTCTTGTGTTAAGTCAAAGTCTTTAATTTCTCTTAGAGTTTCTGTTTTGGGGTGCTTTTGTTTTGCAGTCTAGTATTGTGAAATCGGTTTACTGCACCGTTAATAGATGATTTTGAGCGGTTGGGAGATGTGAAAGCGCACGACTCTCTGTAACGTATTGACTTGAGTATATATATATATATATATATATATATATATATATATATATATATATAACGTTACACTAGGGCTGAAACAATTAGCCGACATTATCGACAACGTTGACGATAAAAAAAAAAAGTTGTCGGCAAATGTTTTTGAGTAACGTTAGGGTTTTGATCTCGTATGCCTAATGTGAAAGCCTCCAATAATGCAGTTTGACCAGTGTGGCGCTGTAGCGCAAGATTGTAATACACTCTCCTGATTCAATTCAAAAGAAGAAGATATCACTTCAGTTTGAGGAAACCGAGCCGATCCGAACCTTGGATGAATATGTAAATATATACTGCACGCCTTCCTCTCAATAACTGCATAAACTGACCGCGATGTAAAAGCAGCTCTTAAGATATAAAAGCAGCTCTTAAGATATAAAAGCAGCTCTTAAGAACATATTTGATTACAGCCAGTGTTGGGGAGTAACTAGTTACATATAACGGCGTTACGTAATTTAATTACAAAATTATTGTAACTGTAATTAGTTACAGTTACTACGAAAAAATGAGTAATTAAATTACAGTTACTTATGAAATTTTTAACGATTACAAAGGGGATTACATTTGAATATTTACACACATCCACATACAGATTTAACGGATTTCTTTCCCAAATTGCACTGACTATTCTGAGACATACCGCCCTAATAATTTCCGGGATGCGGAAATACAGTCTGCTTCCTAGAATCCAGTCATAAAAACGGAATACCTAACGCGGACGGAATATGCCACATTTTGGATGACTAAATCAAAAGTAGGTCAGTACACTTGAATCAAAACATGACATCGACTAGTGTCTGTGAATATTAAGCCCCAAAAATGCAATATATGACCCGCACATTCTGCGTGTCTGTGGAAATCAGGCGTGGACTGGACATCGAGAGAACCGGGACAATTCCCGGTGGCCTGGCAGCTGATTTTGCCCGCTATTTAATATCATTATTGTATAATTGCCTGCCGAATGTACTAAAGCGATCATTTGCGAATCCGCCATTTGATAATTAAATCTCTAATAAATCATGAATTGTTAGTAATGACTCGCGCGCTCTCCGCGCCTCCGCCAAACGGTTTGGATCAGACTCAGAGTAATCAATGCGAGAGAGAGGGAGAGAGGGAGAGAGAGAGAGAGAGAGAGAGAGTTTCATCTGTAAAGATGCTTTTTTTGTCTTTGTTTTTTTTATTTATTTAATCAAGCAGCAGCACGTTGCTCATCAGTCATCACTCAAAATACTATATAAAGGACATCATTATTATCTGTTGTAATGTTACAGTAGTAATTTAGCTGAAAAAAATTCAGATTTTTTTATAGGTTTAGGGGGAGCTACGACAGACAACAACACAACCCTTACGAAAATTTACATTTTAATATTTAATTATAAATCCAGAGAAAATGGTTACTATTGTTGAACTGTGATAACCAAAAATGTAAAATTATTTTACAAATGTATTTATTTAAAAATAAATACAAATCCATTTGCAAAAAAAAAAAAAAAATTAAACAAGGTTATTTTACTTTTATATAGGCTAATAAAAGCAAGGTTAATTTTTGTAAGGGAAAAACATGACTCGTGTACAGTATTAGGATTTTTCTATAAAGATATTGTAGTATTGTAGAGTATTGTATTGTAAAGTATAGTTTTGTTCAAACTTGAGTATTAAAGTCGTGAGAGAGATGGATAACAGGTCAAAATAAAGAAACTGAAGAGAAAAATGAAAGTGAAGGTACAGTTCAGGAAAGAACTTTTAATTATTTTGCATGTCCCCAAATTAAAGATTTAAAATAGATAAAAAATAGTTTTGTCCATGAATTTGTTTGTATGAGTTTGAATTTTCCAGTCTGAATTTTTTCCCAGTCTGCCCCTCCTGTAAATTAATGGCAAAGACATGGTTTCATTTACTACACACAGGCATACTGAAGCTCGCAGTGTTTTCAATCTCTGCCGCCTCAATATAGGAGTACACGAGCACATAAACATAATTTCTATAACTGCTTTGTGTCACTTAATGTGCATTTTACTTATTTTGAGAAAACTATCATCATATACAGAGACAGCAGTTTCAAAAAAACACCAATGTTTCAGGAGTTTAGTACACAGAATACGTCACATGCTTATTAGATAACTGTATTTAAGTTGATGTATATGCTTTTATTTATTATTCTTTAATTTTCACAAATTTAGAAAAGTAATCAAAAAGTACTCAAAAGTAATTAGTTACATTACTTTAATAAAGTAATTGAAAAAGTTACACTACTATTACATTTTAAACAGGGTAACTTGTAATCTGTAACCTATTACATTTCCAAAGTAACCTTCCCAACACTGATTACAGCGATGTGGATGTTTGCACGAACTCTGAGGTTCTCCAGGCACTCCAGTAAAGAAAAGTCCAGTCACGTTTATTTATATAACAGTCCTTATGCAATAGATAGCTTTTCAATATTAAACATGAAAATACAGAGTCAGTGTCACTAGAATTATAACTTGATTTCCTGTTATAAAGCAGCTCTCCAGTGTGGACCTAGCTAATCATAAATTTATTTTATAATTGGGGGAAATATTTCATTAAAGTTTTAGTTCTGCGCTAGATCAAACCAAACTGTTTTAAATATCATAACCCAATAAGGTATTTTAAGAGAGATTGTATTTATTAGTAAAATGTTTATCCAAAAATAAAACGTCCTATCACTTACCTTTACTTTTATTATACAAATGGCTTACAATAAGAGATGTTAAGAGGCAGAATGATTTGTCATTCAGCTACTTCCTCCTATAGCTAATCAAATGGCGAATAGGAGTTTCTTTCTTATCTCATTTTGTGTGCAAAATATATTTACTTGTTTTTAATATAATTGTATACTAGTAATACATAATGACTTTCAAAAGCGGAAGTAATTACCTTTATTTGTTAGAATATGTACTGTATATTTTAAATAATTGCAAAAGCTAAATAATCAATAAATGTTTAACCATGAAATGTGACCGAGTTTGGAGACACCTGGGTCAGCACAGTGAAAGTATTTGAAGCTTTGTTTATGAACATGGCGGTGTGGTCATACAATGACTTTAAACCGGACACTCTGAGCTATTCACATTATACAAATGCTCCAGATATGTAATCAGGTTCACCCTTTTGGAATGGTAAACATGACACTATTCATCACTCACACAAATAAATCACTTCATATTTTGATAATTGAATTGGTTTTTGCTGTTTTTTGTAACACATTGCACTTCATGTGTTTACAGATTTGTGCAGAATTTGAGACATACAGAATTACCATAGGCCCATTAGAATCAACAATCTTTGCCAAAATGGATCCACACTGCAAAACTTGAATATGTTTGCATATAATACCTCGTATTAAAACATTATTCTCTCACTGGCCACTGGGAATTGACAAAAAAAGACAGATATAATAAGATTAGGTTTATTAATACAATACAAAATATGTGGTATTACTATAAACTGACAGATTATGAGTGCATTTGCCTCCCAAAAACCATTCATTTTGATGCAAGGCAGGGGTGTCCAGACCTGCTCTAGGAAAGCCAGTGTTCTCTGGAGTTTAGCTCTAACACACCCAGTGTTGTGCATGAACGCGTTCAATTAGGGCTGGGCGATATACAAAAAAAAATGATATCTCGATATTGTCAAATTTTTTACGATATTCGATATACATCTCGATATGTTTGCATTTAAATAATAAAAAATAAAACATGATTTTCTTTTGCCCATTAAAAAAAAAAAAAAAACATTTAGATTAAACAGCTAATTTAAGCAGTTAAAAAGTCTAGACCAAGAGATCACTTACTGCTTTTTATTAATGAATACATGTAGGCCTATATGTAACTGAAGCAGTGCAAATTAAGTAACAGTTACAGAAAGTGCATTCTGTCAACTTTTTAGTGCATGCAATTCACAATTTAAACTATGCAACTGGGATAAGTATTTTATTTTAATTTTTTAACAAGTTTTTAAGCTAAGAACACAAGTCTGTCAACTGTCTGTGGTTTTAAGAGAAGCTCTGTGGCATGAAACTATGTTCCTACTGACACTAAAAACCCTCTTAGATGGGGAGCTAGTTGCTGAAGCACATAGCCATTTCTTATATATAAATATATATAAATGAATACCAAAGACTTTTGCATTCTCTCTGTCTATATTATGGAAACTGGTAAACATATCAGTGAAATTCCCCAATAGTAATTCCAAATGGCCATAGCCTATGTTTCTCTATTCAAACATCAGCGGTCGAGTAAGTGCATTTATTTTGCGATCACAAATGCAAACAATACAGTTGAGATCTCACGACAGAACACAGACCGGCTGAACGACGCTTTCATTAGATCGCTCAATTCCAGCTTGTTAGTGTTTTCAGATTATCGTCGGGGGCTCTTCCGCAATGAGGAGTGAGCACGTGCGCATGGTTGCCAGATTGCTTAAAATAAGCAAACACCGGGCAGAAAATGTATCCTTGTAACAGTGGAGCTATGATTCGGAGATTTAAACTATTGTTATCTGGCAACCGCTATCATTACAGGTCTCGTAGTAGAGGGGCGTAGAGCAGTCAGCAGTTACAGGTTCCTTTTTTGGACATTCGGCGCGTTCTTTTGGGAAAGTATGCTTGAATTTGAAATATTCGATATTCCCGATATATTCAAATTGTACATCGTACACGTCAAAATTATTCCGATAGTATCGCTAATATTCGATATATCGCCCAGCCCTACGTTCAATGAACGACGTTCACTGAACGCGTTCATATTTTCGCCTAACGCTGAACTGAACGAATCACTTTTCATACAATGAACGTGAACGAGAGCGGCGCTCACTCTGGTAGGAATGAACAGCACGCGCAGTTCACGTTCACGCTCATTTGAAAAGTCAGGTTTTACCAGGGTTTAATTTGAGCCGGAACATGTTCCGTCACCTCCGACATTGGATCTGGCACCTCCCGTGTCACTAAAATTAATTGCCTAAATGAAAAAAAAAATTACTGTTTGTGTAGTGTTCAATGTTTGTGACACATGGCTTGCGCGCTTGTTGTACTAGTTGAGATTGCTGTTAGCCTCGATCGTTTCACGCAGGGGAAAAATGTCAAAAAGACAGGAAAGTTTGCTTTTGAACTAAGCAAAAATAGTTTCCGCTGATCAAAAAGGAGACCACGGTGGACACAGTAGCCTAGTATCGATATCTCGTTATTTTGACATAATAAGGGGACATTCTAATCTGCATTAAGCCACATTAAGCGTTCTTATAATGGTTTTCTATGGGAGGAAAATGCTTAACCGTTCATATTATGGGCTCATCTGATTTTTTGTACATAGCATAGCCTATTTGTTAGGATTTTAGTATCATAATGATTAGGCTAATAAATGCACGCACAATTATCCGTGAACTTGATTTGAACAAATGGGGGGGGGGGGGGGGTCGGGAGTATAAGTCATTCTACGAAAGCACTGTATAACTGATATAGGCTTATTTTTTTAATTATTTTTTTCCTTTTTATTCAAAACAATTCTAAACATGCTTAATATATCAGGAAATATCTCGTTTCTCAAATATGTGTAGGTAAACGCGTTTTGCACCTTTATAGATTGTTATTTGATCAATATATGGAAATGAAGTGTAATCTATTAACTACACATAAAAACCTGACTTTTTACTTAAGTGCCATATCATGCCATAAAATATTTTTAATACGACTGAATTTGCATTTAATGTAAATTTTAATAACAATATTGTAAGATACTTATTTTAACACTTTCATTTTACAGAGAGTAAAGAACATTTACATTATCAAAAAACATTTTCATTCAGTCTAGCCAGAGTTCAGGCACTATCAAAAACTCCCATTAAAATCACTGAAGCACTTTACATTATGAAACGAATATCTTACTTACATTCGTACGCACATCTGCACTTTTTGTTGTTTCTGATGAGAGAATTCGCTAAATAATTCAGTCAGCGAGCAAGTGAACAAAACACCGCGTTTCAGTGATGACTCTTCTGGACGTCTCTGATTGGCCATTGCATCCATAAGCGCAACAGAATAGTTTCTGATTGGTTATCATGAAGCGTTGTACGAACGCGTCTGTCTCTGGCTCAGCGCCAGCCAGCGAACGCAGATTTAAATTTAGCAGCTGATGCTGTGCACTGAACGATCTAATCACACCTCTGTGATTGTATCAAATATATAAAAAATATTATTCTGAATTTTTTTTTTTTTTTCGTTTGGAAGCTGCATTTAAAATCCACTTGGCTCAGAAATCTGAGGGGGCACGTGCTCCCTCACTTTGAATGGGCACGACGCCTCTGAGTCTGAGCACGCTGACGCACTTCTGGAAAATCGGCCGAAAAAAAGGCCAAAGTCTGGCCGATTACCAATAGCGTATTTTAAGCAAAAACCGTCTGGTTTCCGATTGATGGCGGGTCAACCGATGCATCCCTAATATTTTTATGAAAATGCGAGAGATTTCTGAACCTCCATAAAGGCAGCAATGCAACTGAAATGTTCCCAGAGTCATAGTAAGGACATCAGTAAAACAGTTCATGTGACATCAATGCTTCAACCACACTTTTACAAAGCTACAAGAATAAGTTTTTGTGCAAAGAAAACAAAAATAGCGATTTTATTCAACAATTCCTCTCCAAATCACATATGCCGCCATTATGGAGAGTAACAAGAGGCATGAACATTGCTTTCCTCTGCATGTAATCAAGGCTCAGCGCATGCGTGTTCTAGGTCAGCAGCACCATGCGCATGAATTATTTACGTGCTGTTGATAATGGTGGAAGATGCGAATTGGAGAAGAATTGTTAAATAAAGTCGCTCTTTTGGTTTTGTTTGCACAAAAAAGTATTCTTGTAGCTTTGTAAAATTATGGTTGAACCACTGATGTCACATGGACTGTTTTACTGATGTCCTTACTATGACTCTGGGTCTGGGAACATTCCAGTTCTGTTGCTTACTGAACAGGGTCCAGATGTGTGTACCATTTTCCACTGTAATGTTTGTTAGAATCCCATCTTGACTGCTTGCCTGTATTTCCCATAAGAAGATGAATGACTGAATTTTTTTTCCATGTAATTTTAGAAAAAAAAACAAAGGCTAAATTTAGTTGTTTTCATCTTCAGGCTAATGAAATTGAAGTATCCAAATGAAGACCCTAGCAGTATGGAGTATATGGTGAGTTCAAGGTTGATGAATGATTTGTTAAAGTTAATACACAAGAATTTGAGTTCTCCATGCTTTTAAATACTTCTAGGATACAGATGTTGCCAGCAATCAGGAGGTGATCCAGAAGACTCGTGGGAATCTATTTGAAGCTGCAGTCATTGAAGACAGTCCAGCAGAAGTTGGAGTTTTAAAGGATAAAGTTCTTCAGGACCTATAGCAGTTTACAGTCTGCAAAACCGTGTTTCTGGGACTGATATATGGACTGAACTTGAGTAAACCTCCTGAACTCAGGTACACATTTGGAATACTGAAGAAGTTATTTCTGGAGCCTGTTCCTGGAATAAGGTTTGATTGGTTACCCATGAATGGCAGTAAGAAAATGAGTAGTTTCATATTTCCGCTATTTTGTGTAATTTTGTAACATGGTTTCATCTGTATTTAACTGTGTGTAATTATTTATTGCTTGTTTAACAAATACACTTTGATCATTTGTGACATCTTGTCTTTTGACTCATTACAAGACAAATCACACAAAAAATGCTTTGGTGAAGGGGGTAACTTTAAATAGAAAATATTTAGTTAAAGTAACTAGAACTAATTGTGTGGAACCACTGTCCATAATTGAAATGAGTAATTTGAAACAAACCTCCGTATGTTGATAGAATGAAACAAATTTGGCTAGATTGTAATAAACCAAAACATGTTCAGTTAACTTAACCGGTTTAAGTTGAAGCAAAGTGAATAAATTGATTTGGTTGGACATTACTATTTCACATAGATTCTACTTCATTCAGTTCTGTTGTCACAACACAAGGAGTTTGCATAGATTCAAAAAATTCCATTAATGTTATCAAAACACAATTTGGTTGTGTGGAACCACTGTCCATAATTAAATTAAGTAAGTTTAAAGAGTCGTTTTTTTGAGTGCTCCAAGCACCTGAATTCTTTCTGGTAATGCCCACATTTCATCATCCTATCATTTTATGTAATAAGTCCTGTTTATTTCTTACTCAGTGTCCTGTTTCAGTCTGATATATATATATATATATATATATATATATATATATATATATATATATATATATATATATATATATATATATATATATATATATATATATATATATATATATATATATATAGCATATTCATTCAAAAGTTTGTGGTCAGAAATTCATATGCTCAACAAGGCTACATTTATTTAGTCAAAAATACAGTAAAATCAGTAATTCTGGGAAATAATACTACAATTTAAAATCGTTTTCTATATGTTGCAAAGCTGAATTTTCAGCAGTCATTACTTCAGTGTCACGTGATCCTTTAAAAATCTTTCTAATGTGCTGATTTGGTGATCAAGAACCATTTTTATTATGTTAACAACTGTATGGTGCATAATATTTTTGTGAAAAGAAAAGCATTTATTTGAAATGTTTTTTGTAACAATGTAAAAATCTTTACTGTCACTTTTGATCAATTTATATGAATATGTCCTTACTGAATAAAAATTATTTAAAAATAAAATACTAATCACTTAAATCTTCCAGAATTCAAACCTTTGAACTACTTTTTTATTTTTATTTTAATGCACATTCATAGTTAATAATAATAATACTTTTTTTCTATCTTTGCAAACATTTCCTTTTTAAAAAAAAATATTTTAATGCTAGATCTCATCATTAATTGACAAAAATAAGTTTGATGTGTCCTTTTCTATTTTAAACACAAACATTTTCTCTTCTAGCTATCTAGCAACCTTGTAGAATCACCCTTCGATGATGCTTTGCATGTGAAGGTCACAGCAGTGTAAGATGATTGTGTTTAAGCAGTGTGCTGAAGTCCAAGTCATGTGAAAGGGCCTTCATTTTCTCCTTTTTTCACATTTCAATCCACAAACAGTCCTGCTTCTCTCTTTACTCCAGCACATCTCTCGCTCCATGCCCACATGGCCAACTCCCAGTGTTCCCAAGGCTGAGTAGGAGTGTTAAACAAAAGCTGATGCCTTAATCTAAGGCTTACTAAGATTAGGCTGTGGATTGTCTCTGCAGAGAGAGGTTAAACACATCCTCTGGGCATTGGTGTACACTTACAAGAGCTGAGTGCGGATGACACGGATCTCAATGAGAATATCGTTTTTAATGTGTCTCTCTTTCTTCCTGATTCCTATTCTCCCTCAATGTTTTCTCTTTCTCTGCCTCCCTCAAACACGTATTAGAGAAGTAAAATGTTATTAGATTTCAGTATTGATGCAGCCCCATTAAAACCCATTAAATTTGTTATGTTTCGATAAAAAAATGTTTGTAATTTTTAATGATAAAAGAATGTTAAAATTTCACTGTTAAAACCTGTTAATTGGTCAACCGTAAACAAATTAACTGAAAAATACTGTTCAATTTAGGAAAAGTGCAGGTCTGTTCTTCTCTGCCCATCGATTCTTATCTAGATTACGACATAATTATCACAGTACTTTTACATGCATATGAACTTTTTGAAAAAAAATTGGCGACACTTGAAAACATCCAGACTGTCATGGGCTATGTTCCATTCAGCTTAAACACTCCCAAGAAACTCCAGGACACAGTTGATTCATTTCCATGAAGTTTACTGGGAATTTTGTGAAACTGCAATACAGTACAATGAGATGTCTATATTATTAATCAAACTCAAATACACAATAACAGTGTAAGTAGCACCACTTAACTAACATAGCAGTGTAGCCTATATGATAAACACAATCAAGCTAGTAGAAACAACCAGCAGCAATAAACAAACTAATTTAACCGTCTCAATAATCTTACTAACTTAAAAGTAAGCAGTAACCAAATATTACACGATGAGAAATACTTACAGACGTTGCCTTAGCAAAAAGGAAAAAGGAAAAGCGATCGACTCAGAACGACTGATAGAGCTCACACATTCCTGTAGCTGATTACCGCATGGCAATTTTACTTCCTATTTCCCCACATGCACTAGTACTAAGTTACTATGGTTACAAGATAAACAAACCACACTGAACTGCTGAAACAAACACATTTTCAAGCGGCATGACACTCCCCGCTTGGGGTCTTTAAAGAGCCCACATTAATTAACAGAATCAGTCTTTGGAGAGAGAAGCAGAACCACTTCTTCAATGGGCCGAGAAAAAGCCTTTCTGGTTCCATCCTTGACGACTTCCACTTGAACCTTCCGGACCAGTCCATCTTCTCCTGGAAAGGTTTTTGTGATGATGCCCGTAGGCCATTGATTTCTCTTTGCCTGATTGTCTTTCAAGAGAACTATGTCTCCTTCCTGGAGGTTCTGCCTTTTTCCTTGCCATTTGTGCCGAAGCTGCAATGTTTTGAGGTATTCATGTTTCCACCTGTTCCAAAACATGTCTGCTAGGCCCTGAACCCGCTTCCATTCCTCTCTGATGAGATGCGCTTCCTCAAAGCTTCCTGACGGAGGAGGAGGAGCAGATCCTGTCTTGAGAGTCAGGAGCATTGCTGGGGTGAGGATGACAGGCGATTCCGGATCCGATGATACTGGGATGAGCGGTCTAGCATTCATGATTGCAGCTACCTCAGCCATAAGTGTGGTCAGAACTTCATGTGTAAGGTGAGACCTCCTCTGCTCAAGCAGCATGCAGTCCAAAATACGGCGGGCAATGCAAATCATGCGTTCCCAGGCGCCACCCATATGGGACGCGTGGGGCGGGTTGAATACCCAGGTGCAGCTCTGTGTGTCCAGGTACTCTTCCACACTGTTGAAGCCTGGATTAGTCTTGTCCATCTCCAGCTCACGAGAGGCGCCGACGAAGTTAGTTCCGCAGTCAGAGCGAATCTGCTTTGCAGGGCCCCTGACTGCAAAGAACCTCCTCAAGGCATTGATAAAGCTGCTGGTACTCATTGCTTCAATTACCTCGATGTGAACTGCCCTTGAGCACATGCATGAGAACATCACAGCCCATCGTTTAGGGTTGGAGACTCCTCCTCTTGTGCGGCGTGAGACAATGTCCCATGGTCCAAAGACGTCGACACCTACGTAGGTGAAAGGAGGTGCTACTTGTAACCGTTCTGCCGGCAGAGCTGCCATCTGCTGATGTTCAGTCTTCCCCCTCAGCCTTCTACAAGTGACACATCTGTGAAGCAGACTGCTGATGCAGCGTTTAGCTCCTACCAGCCAGAACCCTGCCGCTCGAATGGCACCTTCGGTCAGATGTCTTCCTTGGTGTTTCACTGCTTCATGATAGTGAGACACAAGCAGGGTTGCGAGATGATGTCGGCCAGGAATGATGATGGGATGAGCCTCGTCCGTGCTCAGATCTGACTTTCCAATCCGACCTCCCACTCTAAGAAGTTGATCGTGGTCCATGATGGGGTGCAATTTCCACAGGCTGCTGGAAGATGGGATGTTGGATCCTGAGTTGATGCACTTAAGTTCCTCTGCATAGCACTCATTCTGGACACTCTTCACAATGCACACTTTGGCCCTTAGCAACTCTTCCTCTGTAGAGCGACAGATGTGCCAGCCCTGACATTCATTCTGGGTGGAGTGGGCAAAGGAACGAGCCACGTGGATGAGGTGCGCTATGGCCGTGAGGAGAGTGCTGAACTTGGAGAAGCGTTCAAAGCGTTGTGGGTGCACCACATCTCTGGTAACATGTGTGAGACTTGTCACCACCTGAGGACGCACTTCAGAGTCAGTGTCAGGGTCAATAAGGTTATAAGTCTCTGGAAGCTCAGGTGAATACGAAGATGCATCATGGAGAAAGGCTGGTCCTTTGAGCCAAGTTGTGCTGCTAAGCAAAGCTGGTGTCACAGTTCTTGACCCAATGTCAGCTGGGTTGAGGTGCGTTGGGACGTACTTCCACTGACCAGAACAAGGTGATTGATGGATTCGTTGGATCCTGTTGTGTACATAGACATAAAATCTCCTTGTTTGGTTCTGGATGTACCCTAATACAACCTTGTTATCTGTGTAGTAGGTGATGTTGTCGAATGTTGTGTCCATCTCTGTGACTACCATCTCGGCGATCTCAATGGCGAGTACAGCCGCACAGAGCTCAAGTCTAGGGATAGTTAAACCAGGTTGGGGGGCCAACTTTGCCTTCCCGAAGACGAAGCCAATCTCAGTCTGTTCTTGGTGGCTTGTCACCTTTATGTAGGCAACGGCTGCTATAGCCTTGACTGATGCGTCTGCAAAGACACAGAGCTCTCTTCTTAGCGCACCTGCGGTGGAGAAGGACGTATAGGGGCGTGGTATCTGGAGCCCCTCTAGGTCTTGGAGTGACTGTTTCCATCTAGTCCACTCAATCTCCATGTCTTTGGGAAGAGGTGAGTCCCAGTCCTCTGATTGCGTGGTGAGTTCCCTGAGTATCAGTCTTCCATGAACCGTGATGGGTGCAAGTAACCTAGAGGATCGTAGAGGCTGTTCACGGTTGAGAGTACCCCTCTGCGAGTGAATGGCTTCTGATCATCTTTGATTTGAAACATGAAGGTGTCTGTGCGCATGTTCCAGAACAATCCAAGGCTACGTTGAATGGGCAGATCATCAACAAAGAGATCTAGGTTGTTGACGTCCTTGGTGCGATCTTCGGTTGGAAATGCTTCGATGACTGCCAGTCGATTTGAAGCAATTTTGTGCAGCCTGAGGTTAGAAGCTGCAAGCATCTTCTGTGCTCGCCCGAGGACGCTGATGGCCTCTTCCTCTGTGCCAAAGGACTTTAAAGCGTCGTCAACGTAGAACTCGCGGTCGATGAATCTTCTTGCATCACTGCCATAGTCGGCTTCTGCTTCCTTAGCTGCCCGTCGCAGACCATACACTGCAACGGCAGGCGAGGGACTGTTCCCAAAGAGGTGAACTCGCATTCTATAGTCCACTATGTCGGAGGTAGGGTCGTTGTTTCTATACCACAGGAAGCGGAGAAAATCGCGGTGGTCCTCCTTAACGACAAAGCAGTGGAACATGTGCTCAATGTCGGCGGTGATCGCCACCTGTTCCTTCCTGAACCTCATAAGAACACCTAGAAGGCTATTATTAAGGTCGGGCCCAGTGAGCAAAACATCGTTGAGTGACACTCCTTCACATGACGCGCTGCTGTCGAAAACCACACGGATTTTATCTGGCTTCCTAGGATGGTACACACCGAACAGGGGCAGGTACCAGCACTCTTGTCCAGGCTGCACTGGCGGGGCAACTTCTGCATGTGCCTTCTTAAGCATCCTCTCCATAAACTCTAGGAAATCGGCTTTCATCTGTGGTCGTTTTTCCAATGAGCGCCGGAGTGAGACAAGACGGTCGAAAGCCTGTTTCCTGTTGTTAGGCAGCCGCTGTCTTGGCGACCGGAAGGGTAAAGGTGCAACCCAACTTTTGGAGCTGTCCTGATAGCACTCAGCTTCCTTTATCTTCAGAAACTCTAGATCCTCCATGGATGGAGCGAGTCTGTGGTCGTCGGGAGTATGAGCGAAGACAGTCTGCCCCAGGCAGTCTCCACTGAGCATCATTAAGCCACAGGTGGAGGTAGGTGCAGGATGATGCTGAGTTTTAGGCACTTGACCAAATACCTCTTTCACTCTGATCTGGTTGTTGCATGGCTGAAGATAACTCGTACGACCGTTCTCTAAGATGGCTGTTTTGTAACTCCTCACTTCAAGTGGTCTGTGGGCACCTCCAAGACACACATCGCCGACGACAACCCATCCTAGGTCAAGCCTTTGAGCAAACGGTGCATCTCCTGGGCCACTTATCTGTTCTCGGACCTTGTGTGCCTGTAAGATGTCTCTACCCAGTAAGAGGAGTATTTTGGCGTCTGGATCCAGAGGCGGAATCTTGTCGGCGATGCGCTTCAGGTGGGCATGATGGTAGGCTGCTTCCGGCGTAGGAATCTCGGAGCGAACGTTAGGGATTTGGTTGCACTCGAGGAGTGTAGGCAGAGGAATGCTCAATTTCTTGTCCACCGGCTCCACAGTGTATCCGCTGGCTCTCCTCCCCGCTGTCTCTGAACGCCCCGCACAGGTCTTGAGAGTATATGAGTAGGAGCTTCCGGAGATCTTAAAAACCTCGAAGAACTCCGACCGCGCCAGGGAGCGATTGCTCTGCTCGTCCAGTATGGCGTACATTCTCTTGGACTCCTCCCTGCATCCATTTGGGAACACGCTGACGAGACAGATCTTGGCACATGCTCTGGCACTCAATCCTTCACCACATACTTGAGTGCACGTCGACTTGACCTCCTGGATGTCTGCTCTGTCCTCCTCGCCGCCGTCCTCTGAAGTGGAAGGGGACGACTTAGATTTCCAGGTAGGTGGGCAGGGGTGGAGCGCTGTCACATGAGCAGTGCTCTCACACTCTGTACATTTTAACTCAGCAGTGCAGTTCTTTGCAAGATGCTCTGTGGAGGAGCAACAGCAAAAGCAGATGTAATGCTCTTTCAAAAGCTGTTTGCGATCGTTTATGCTCTTCTCACGGAAGCCTCTGCATTTCCTCAGAGGGTGGGGCTTTTTATGCAAAGGGCAGTATTTATTTGGATCAATTCGTTCCATACTTTCTCTGCACTCGGCCTTAGCAGTTCCTGAGACCTGCGTCTTGTGAACATAAACCGATGTCTTTATGGGCCTCTCCCATTTACTCTTTCTCTCTGCTGGAGCTTGCGTGAAGAGGTTAAAGCTTGGATCGGTGCGAGCCCTTGCCTCCATGGCGATGAAGTTTACAAACACGGAGAAGGGTGGGAAGCTAACGAAATGTTCCTGTTTGTATCTGGTTCCAAAGTAAAGCCACTTTTCTTGCATGTTGTATGGGAGTTTCTCAATGATAGGCTTAATTCCTCTGGAGGTATCCAAGTATGACAAGCCTGCAAGGTAGCCATCTTCCTTGGCAGCTTGTAGCTCTGACAACAGGTCGGCTAGATCCCTGAGTCTCCGTGGATCCTTTGTTGTGACTTTTGGAAAGTTTTCTAGTTTGTTGAACAGAGCCTGCTCGACGGCCTCTGTCGAGCCATATATTTCGTCGAGGCGCCCCCATGCCATGTTCAGTCCAATCGCTGGATCCTTAATGTTGACTGTTTTTATCCTTCTTACTTGTTCTGCTGACTCTTTTCCCAGATACTTGGTGAGGAGGTCGAGTTCTCCTGCAGCAGACAAGTCTAGATCGGCGATAGCGTTCAGGAACGATGTTTTCCAGGCCCAATAGTTCATTGGCTGGTCATCATATGTGGTGATGCCTGAAGTCACCAGGCGATTGCGAGCAAGGTATTTGATGAGGTCTCCAGCGGACGTAGAATGGCCATAGCTACCTCCATAAGGCGTCCTGTGAGCAGGCAGGTGTGCAGGGGATGAGGAATCTTTCTTGATGTTCTGTTGCGGAAGATTCCCACCAAGCTGAGGAGCTGGAGAGGAGTTGAGAGGCTGCTTGAAGCTTTGTTGTGGCAGTGCCCCACTGGTCTGAGGAACTTGGTGTGGCATAATGTCAGCGGAAGCAGCAGCTTGGGTTTGACTTGCATTGAGTGGGTGGTGTGTTGAAGGGATAACATTGATTGGTTGGTGTGGAGGATGAAGCGTTGGCGAAGCATAGTCACTCCCTCTTCTGACGGATAGACCCCTGCTGCATAGGCTGGCTTGTGTCGACACATAGGCGGCGACGAGCTGGTCTTTGACCGATTGGGGGACTGGGCTGTTAGCCTTACTGCATACTTCAAAGCCCATATCTTGTAAACCAGCCACGAGAGCATTTGCCTCTGCAATGGCAGCATCCTTTTCTTTTTCGTCATTTAATGCATCAAGATTAGCTTGAACTCGTGCCTGCTCCACTTTAAGTTCAATTTCCTTTAGCGCATGTACCGCTCTAGCTTGCGCTGCTTCGGCCTTTGCCTTTGCCATGGCGACGGCCATGCTCATCTTCGAGCTGGACGATGAACCAGATGAGCGACTGCTTCTTGAGCGCACAGTCTCAGTCTGGTTATCTCCATTTCCTTTTTTATTGTTGTTACGTTGTGACATTGTGACTCACCGCGTTTTCAATATCAGGAGAAGGAAGCTAGTTTGTAGCTGACAGGGAGCTGTAGCGTTAGCCGCTTATCTCTTGGTATTGAGTTGCTCTGTAGGATGGCAATCCTTGTGTCCCTCATTAGCTGTGATGCCGTCTTTTCACTGTCATGGGCTATGTTCCATTCAGCTTAAACACTCCCAAGAAACTCCAGGACACAGTTGATTCATTTCCATGAAGTTTACTGGGAATTTTGTGAAACTGCAATACAGTACAATGAGATGTCTATATTATTAATCAAACTCAAATACACAATAACAGTGTAAGTAGCACTACTTAACTAACATAGCAGTGTAGCCTATATGATAAACACAATCAAGCTAGTAGAAACAACCAGCAGCAATAAACAAACTAATTTAACCGTCTCAATAATCTTACTAACTTAAAAGTAAGCAGTAACCAAATATTACACGATGAGAAATACTTACAGACGTTGCCTTAGCAAAAAGGAAAAAGGAAAAGCGATCGACTCAGAACGACTGATAGAGCTCACACATTCCTGTAGCTGATTACCGCATGGCAATTGTAGCTACTTCCTATTTCCCCACATGCACTAGTACTACGTTACTATGGTTACAAGATAAACAAACCACACTGAACTGCTGAAACAAACACATTTTCAAGCGGCATGACACAGACAATATTATGCTGAGTTTTATCCACCTATCTGGGTAAAAAAGTTGGTTAGGGGATGGGCCACCGAAGCCAAAAATAACAGCTGTCCTTCAGCTCCCTGTTCCCTCTAATAACATGCACAGATTCCTATGAATATGAGGATACTATATTATCCTCTTATATTTACTATATAAATCTGATTGTGCAGTTACTATTTTTATTAGCTTTGTTAAGCTTTAAATAAAATTTATGGTATGATGTTAATCAAGAGTGTAGGGTAAACCCTTTTGAAAACAATGTGTGTGAGGATTAACTAGGGCTAGGACAGAAGCAAATTAGATTTCTCCAAGTTTATTTATTAGTTCAAATTTTTCTTTGGCTAACTTTTTTTAGCCACATCTTTGTTTTCTCCTTGTTACTCCTCAAACCCCTAGACTGGGGAGAAAATGTAACAATTGTCTTGTAAATTAGATATATGTTAAATCTTATGTTGTCAAATTAATGTTTATTGCAAAATTTTAGTACCTGTGTCTCTTTACGATCTGTGCTTTTGATGGTTGTCAGTATTAGAAAGATACAAAGCTGATTTTTTTTGTACTTCAGTAAGTTGGTATATTAACATAATTTTTTTGGATAAAGTTTAAAACTATATATCGTTGGAAAGGTCTAAAGGCCCGTTCACACCAAGCACGATAACTATAAAGATAACGATAAAGATATAGTTCTAAAAATCGTTCTCAATATTAAAGAATAGCGGAGTCCACACCACAACTATAACGATAAAGGCACAGAGAAACGATATCGTATTTTTATTTTCTGATGAACGATAAAAACATTGCCAACCAATCAGAATCAATCCTGGTGTAATGAGCTCGAGAATTTAAAGCAGCAGACGCGCGTCCACTTAGAATACACAGACAATATCTTTCGCTGATGTGGACGCTAATATCGCTATCTTTATAGTTATCGTTCTTGGTGTGAACAGGCCTGAAGACTCCCAAATATATATTTTACCAATGTATTTTGTTAAAAATTATGTAGGAAAAGTAATAGATTGATTTATGACAAAAGTGCACCCTCAAAAATCTACATTATAACAGGAGTTCTGACCTTTGTTCAAAAAATACTTCTTCATTGCCTTTTTCTCTGTCACATTTTAGAAATGATCAGAAACTATATATCAACTGAAAACTTAAAACCTTAAAACCCAAAATTCATCCTTTAAAACCCATTTTAAAATCAGACATTGCATTACCATGTAAATGGTACATCAATATCATGTTACAAAATGTTTTCAGTCATGAATTATAAAAATCTAAGTTTCGATCGTGCACTATGAATTCTATGTTTAAAAATGTGAGTGACAGTTAAGGGTTTAAAGTTTTTTTACGATAAAGTTTTAGAATGCAAAGCCATTTTTGTTTACCTTTAAATTTTACAGATGTATTTTTTACCTTTTTAAAGTTTATTGTAAGAGCATTACCTGCTCTCACATTAACAATTATAAAATAATTAGTTCCTGTACTCAAATTTAAATGGCCAAGCAGTAGTGAGACATTTAACTGTTTGTATGATGATATAACATGTTTCTTATTTGATTTTGCTTAAATAAATCTTTTTCTCTCCCTGTCTCCATTATCTCTCCACTAGCATCCTCAGACAAACAGAATGAGGTCACAGAAACGCACTTATGGCAAAACCACATTACTGGCATATAGGAGCACATGGTCCCCAAACATCCATGAATAAAGGGTTGTGACATCAGCCAGCTGAAGCTTCTGATTGCATGATGCTGTATATTTCTGCTGGGCCAGAGCCAACTTCAGATCAAACAAACAGCTTCCATATTTACCAGAAAAACAGACTGCCAAAAACTCACATACTGTAGCAGCATGAATTATTTAAGGTGTATTTGTCAGCATTTGTAGACTTCATTAAAGCATAATTAATAGACTGGTTTATTTGAAAAATGGGAATTCTTTCATTATTACCGCACCCTCATGTTGTTCCAAACTTGCATGTTGTTACTGTTTCCATGCAACACACACACACAATACTTTTTCACATTGATTTTTTCATACAGTTTTTCATTCAGTCAAGTGTTTTTTACTGGCATGATCTGAGGTCTGTTTATAGCACAAACAGTGAAGAATATGCACTGAAGGTTAATGCTTAGAATTTGTTCAGATTAAACCCAATAATGCGCAATAATAACAGTGATTGGTACATTTTTGTAGTTTTGTAGGTAGGTAGAGGCATGTTTTACCAATATATTTCGGCTATGTTTCCTTAACTAAAAAGTGGGCTTCAAATAGATTATTCACACCAACATCTAGCAACAAATACTTATGTAACTTGTGAATTTTTTTTTGTTCTATCAATGTTTTTGTTTGTGGTGTGGGTATATGAAGGTTTGTAAGGACCCTTTTTCATACCACCTCTTCTGGACTCCTTATATAATACTTGATGCCTTCAACATCCCTCATAATTGTTATCCTTATTCCAGTGCAGTATTTTAGATTTTGAATGCAATTCATGTTAGACGAATCTCAGATATATGTTTCCTATTTAAATTAAGAGTTAAAAACTTGACCTACTCTTTGACCTTTTCCAGGCTGTTTTCACTACCTTTCTCTGTTAACAGTCTGCATTATCATTTTGTGTACTTCACTCTCCATCAGGGCTCATCAGGACGTGACACGCTGCTGTATAAACAGATGGTTTTCATGTTAATGTGTTCAGGTTTGTGACTGCAACACTACGATGGCTTTGTAACAAATTTATTTTATTCCTTCCAATAAAAGTCCTTGACAATAAAAGTTGTTGACTTATACACTATATTCCAAGTCCTCTGAAATCATATTAAATCTTTGTGTATGAGATTTAGTCATTATAAGCTGAAAATCATACCCTCCAATGTATAGTAGTTCTGAAATCTAAATATAGCATGTCGAGATGCTAGATTTAAACAGCAATCAGTCAAAGAAGATGTGGAAAATAATGCACAAATCAAACTACATTTATGGTGAATTTTATATATTTATTATTTTTTTATTTTTTTGCTGTTGTTTTATTTGTAGCTTTAATACCCATTTCTTATTGTATGGAAAACAGCGGCCTGGACATTCTGCCAAATAACTATAAATCATATTGTTTGAAAAAAAATTATGACAAAATGTAAAATATTTGGTAAACTATTGCTTTCAAGAAATGTAAGGCATTGTGAGCACTCCTCCTTGTTAAACTATCTATACTGAAATGGAACGGACCTCGATTCAGTCCCCAGTGGCACTCCTCTCATTAAGTAACACAAATGTCTGTGACTGCTGTGAATTAGTGAGCCACTTGACATCTTCAGATGTGGAGAGGCATCATGTCTCAATAATTAAGCTTAAATAATAATGAAGTTTATAGCAGGAAAAACGGTCTTATTTAAGGTGCTAGAACTGACGGGAGAGTTTTTCCTTTTTGCTATCACCGTTTCCAGATTCTACTCTCAGCAAAAGCAAGAAACCTCTAACCGCCCACACACACTCCAAGAACCCACATATACACACACGTGCACACACACATACGCACGCACACACACTCACACACATACGCACGCACACGGGGCACAGATGCAAACGCTCACTATCCTCAAGACAAAGAGAAAAGGTAGTTACGCACAAAGAGAGCATGCTCATAAACATGTGTTCCAACAGAGATATATTCATCTATGGATGAAAGAGAAGAAATGTCCAGATCATATTTCACTTCAAAATCTGAATAAAAATCAAGTCTTTCAAGTCAGGTTTTCTTTGATCTTTTGACATATACAATTCATTGTACTCAAAACTTCTTCTTTAAAAAAATGAAAATGAATGCTTTTATATTATTTTACAAACCAAGCCACCAAAACAGTTTGTTTCATATTTTATCCCAGAATGACATAATAGTGTGACGAAAGACCAGCAGATCATACCTACTTCTACACCATTTTAGTAGGAGGTGAGTAAAAATGAGATCAGCGCAAACACAGGATTACTTAAGCAACAAAACAATAGAGATGCTTTCAGGGTTTTGCACTGTGACTTTGTTTTATGTTTGTTTCCTGTGTCTAGTGTCAGCACATGGCCTTGTTAGTTATTTTCTTGGCCATGTGCTCCTTTAGCCCCTCCTCCTTGTTTCCTCTTTACCACACCCTCTTGTTACCCTAGTTGGTCTAATTGTGCTCACCTGTCCCTCATGTATTTTCCTCCCTATTTATAGTGCCTCTAGTCTTACCCTTTTGTGTTTGCTGGTCTGTTGTCATTTTCACCCCCTCTGTCTCTGGCTGAATATGTGTCCATGTCTCCCTGTCTGGTTTGGTCTTGTGCCCTTGTTTTGTCTAGTCCTTGTGATTCTGTGTTCTTGTCTTGCTCCTTGTTTTAGTAATTTGTTTGTTCTTGCCCTTTGCTTTCATTTGTAATATTTTAGTTTTCTAGTCTTGATTCTTGGTTTTGTTTGATCATTCTCTTAAGTTGGTTAAATTGGTAGTTTCTTATTTTGTTACTTCTATTAGTTCATTGTTTTATATTCTTTGTCTTGGATTTTAACTTGTGTTTTTGTGGAGCTTTGTCCTGTCTAGTCTTGTGTTCGAGTTCCTGACCTGTTCCCATGTATCCTGCCCTGGTTCTACCAGCCTGGCATTTGGTCTGTCTCCAGAGTCAGTGGTCAACAAGTTTCTGAGCTCTGCTCTATGGTGCCTTGTGTGGCTTTCTCTATCAGCCTGGTCTTGCTTCCCCTTCTGTTGCCCAAGTATTCTGCCAGTTGTTTCCTGAAGCCTTCCCTAGCTGTTCTGTTTATTGTGTTCCTGTTGTGGTATCTGTTGTGCACTTCACTGCCTCTTGTATCAGTCTGTCTTGTCAATAAACCTTGTTATCTCACTGCAATTGGGTCCTCCTTCCCAGATGCCTTCAAGGATTACAAGATGCTGTGCACCAAATTATGGAAAGACCATTTTTACACCGCTTTCCTTGTGGTCCTAACACCATGTCTACACCAGATGCAAGCACTGTTGCATCCCACTGCAACAGGCTTCACTGAATGCAGTAAAGTGGCCATTGCAAATCTCCTTCTATGTTGTAATAGTGCACCATGCTGCAACCAGTGTAGACCAAATTATAATGGCTTCTATTGTTTTTAGTCGCATTGCATTGTGCTGCTCACATCTGGTGTAGACACGGAGTAACATTAGGGAAGAAAGAATGTACTTTATTTTTAAGTATGGTCACACCACAGCAACTGGCCTAAAAATGGAAAAAGTTCTTCCTTAGCCTCTTTGAAAAGATTTGTGTACAGATGAAATCCTCTTCAAAATGATCCCTGTCAACACAAATCTGCAATAACGACTAAAAATGCTGTAGTATGCATGCCAGTCCAGCAGGTGGCAATATCACATTCCTGTGCAAATATTCCTATAGACTGAACACAAAGTGCAACATGTTTTCAAAAGTTTCAGGTCAGTTGAAAACTGGTCTCCGCCTCAGACGTCATGCCCACAGACCGCTGGCTAAACGTCTGATGCATATGGCACAAAAAAAGTGGAAATCCTTCAGGAGTGTCGAAGTCGTCATCGGATTGGTTGAATTCTACAGGATTTCAGTGAGACGTGTGTGTCACACTCTTTAACGTTCTGCCTGGAAACAAAGATACTATGGTGCCAAACTCCCTCACGAAAGAAGAAAGCCACTGTGTTTACAACTGTGACGACGAGTGCTTATCAGGATCAACTAAATGCTGGATTTTCAAAAGTATGTGGAATATTAAAGTTTGCAGAATAGAATCATTAAAATATGTCCGAGAGTTTTACACACCGGTCTGTTATTCTGGTGACATTTCCACGCCTCGAAAAGTGACGCTGAATGAAACGAACTGTGATTGGTTGTTTGACATGTCGGTCAAACGGCCTCATGGGTGGGCCTTGGCCAATGAAACCTGCCATGAATTCCAGACCTTCAGTCTGAAGGTCTGGCTACGTGAGACTCGTTGAAAACTGTCAAGTAAACACCACTTAAGATGCTGTTAATTATTATTATTATTTTTCTTCATTTTACTGTAGATTTGTTTTTAAACAAGATTTTTATGCAGGCTTTTTTAAAGAAAAAGATGATACACTGTTGACTGTGTTGGATCCAAAAGTACTTTAATGTTGCAACACATAAGTGTGACTGTGTGAGTAACTATGTTTTTACTATGTGTCACTACTGCTTTTTCTGTTATTGTACTGAGTATTTATCCTTTCAACCAAAATGACCCATAATGTTTTTATAGCACATCACAGCAATTCTATCTATCATTTTTATATGCACAATTGTTCCCAATTATAGCAGTGGGCCTTTACTTTCTAAGTCTTGAAACTGGCATGCCTATCAAAACAGGATGTTTCAAAAAGTTACTTCTAAAGTTATTTCTAAATTATTATTATTATTATTTTATGTAAAACATTATAAGTTGACCTCAGAAAACATTATAAACAAAGAACTGTAACTCATGAACCCATTAAGATAAATAAGCCTTTCTATATGAAAATAATGTCACAATGCAAAAACAATTTTGAATGGTCCCATTCATGAGTGAAAGATGACCTGGACAATTCATAATTCACCCATCTATATGCTCACACAGAGCCCTATACATCACATTCTCTACTTCATTATGTTACATGAAATACAATAAAATACAACAAAAATAAAATATAACAATATAATAAAAATATAATACAGGCTCACATCACAAAATAAACAAAGTAAAAGATATATCACAAAAATACTTTCACATTCAGACACACAGACTAGATAGACATGACAAAAAACACACAGCTTTGCCCAAATAAAAGCTCAGGTGCCTCTCAGCGCACACAGGGAGCCTCAGGTGTCCCTGTGTACACTGCTGTCATCTCTATGTGAAAGAAGACAAGATGCCAAGCTTTTTCCACCTTCTGCTCTCATTTGCACAGATGAGAAATGTGTGTGTGTGTGTGCAGCATGTGTAAAAATACTCAAGTGAAGAAAGCCTCTTATGTTTGAATCTGTGGTATCTCACCATCTGTTTCTGTGATGCTGGGTGAGACAGACATTAATTCACCCTCCCTCTGATAATTAATCATTTGATACCGCTGGGAAATCTTTTTATTTATATATTTTATATTTTTTTCTGGCTAGCTGAATCGAGACTCTTGTGTTGACCTCATCTAGCTTTGATTCACTGCACTGCATCACACAGTGGACATCTGACCTTGTTACTATCACTTAGACTGGGACTGACCTAAATAATGATGACATGAAGTCCCAACCCTGACATCCAAACAAGAGACAGAGCAGGCCCAAAACAAGTACATGAACGCTTCTAGCTACACTACCATTCAAAAGTTTGAGGTCAGTAAGATTTTTTTCATTTTAAGAAATTATTAAATGTATTTGCTTTAAATGTATTATAAGTGAAAGTAAAAATAGATTTCAAATAACTTGTTTTTTAAACTTTCTATTAGAATCCTAAAACTGTTTCCACTAAAATATTAAGCAGCACAACAGTTTTCAACATTGATAATAATTAAACGTTTGCCATTCCATCAATAAATACATTTTTTTAATATATTAGAATAGAAAACTGTTATTAAATAGTAATAATATTACACAATATTACAGTTTTTACTGTATTTTAATTCAATAAATGCAGCCTTGCCGAGCAAATGAGACAAACCATATACAGTACATTAAATTAAAACCCTTAAGGTAAGGTCAAATTAGTGACATTTTTGGCAAAAAGGTCAACAGTCCATCGTAAAGTGTAGTGATGCATCATGAACCGTTCACACAGCACATTTTCAAACCAAGCAGCTTTCGGGTGGTTAAAAAGGTTCTTTTGTATGACCAATCAGCATGAAGAAATCTTTCACTATCACATGAAACTGCCAATCGCTTGGATTCCCATTGAAATGACTGAACTTCACCTGTGAAATTGCTGAAATATGGTATAGGTGATCGTACATTCAGAGCTAACTAAAGGTTTTCTCATTAACTAATTAAGTTTGTTGCAACCAGCCATACAGATGACACACAAAAAACATTGTAGGGTCTGTTGGATTTGTCTCTTTATACATTAAACCACTCAATGTATATTGATATATATTGAAATATATATATTTACATTCTCATTTACCTTATAGTAAATGATAATTAACTTGAATATCACAATTATTTCCCCTAGAATGCAAAGGGATTAAAGAGCAAGTCCGCAATTCAAAGAGATTTCAATAAATCAAAATCAGCTTTTCACATTTTATAGTTATGTTGTATGTAAACAATACGTAAAAGTCACATTGTGTGCATTTTTCATTTCTCTTTAGATAGGAGGAAATCAAAAGTCTTCAGCAGCAGTTGTTAACAAATGAGTTGAGTTTGTAAAATATCAAATGCATAAATCACGTAGCACACATTCACATTCAAAACACACTCATTAGTGATCCCACACACCCAAACAATAACG